>NC_054538.1:46342742-46642742 GCF_017654505.1 Polyodon spathula
TCCCGAAAAGGAGACTCCCTCGCCGGAACCCCCTGCGAGGCAGGGCGGCAAAGTAAAAACAAAAAACCCGTAAAACAAAACACCTCCTCCCCGAGCGGGAGGTGAGAAACGTCGCCGAAGGCGAGCTCCCCGCTGCCGCGACGGGGCGGGGGACCGTCTCTGGCAGCATAAGGGGGAAGAGGAAAGCACAAGCCCTCTTCCCCACGTGTGCACATAAGTGCACTAAAACCGGTCTCTTGGCGAGGGTCCCCGGGGGGGCGAAAGAAAGCCCCCCGAAACCCAAAAGCCTGCCTCGGCGTCCCCCCCCTTCCGGCAATGGGGGCATCGGCCCTTGTCATGTCAAAGAGGGGGAGAAATACCTACCTGCCGAGGCGGTCCGGGGCTCCGCCGAAGAAGCGATGCCCATGGAGGAGGCCCCCGCCGAGAGGCCGGAATAAGCCCTCGAGGCGGTTCCCCTCCCTGCGCCGCAAGAGATTGCGGACGTCGGCCCCGACTCCATCGTCGAGGGGCCGGCTGTGGCGGGGAGCGCCGAGGGGGCGAAGGAGGGCTCCTCCGCGGAGCGGCTGCCTCGGGCGCCGTCCTCCTCCGACCGCGACACAGGCCCAGAACCCGGTGTTGCCGAACACGGGGCGGCCAAACCAACCCCCGAGGCAGAAGCGGGCTCCGAGGAAATGCGGGAGACCTCAGCCGAGGAGCCGGAGGGGGGTGAAGAGCCACCCCTCCCGGAGACAGATCCGCCTCGGGTCCCTCTCTCTGGCGTTTAGGCGGTCTGGGCCCCCGTGGCTGAGACAAGCCCTGCCGAGGGGCCGGAGGGGGGTGAAGAACCGTCCCCACAAGAACAAAAGCTGCCTCAGGTACTCAGAAATGGGCTCCGCGGAGCCCATGCAAGAGACCCCCGCCGAGGGGCCAGAGGGGGGCGAAGAGCCCCTCTCCCAAGAGCAAAAGCTGCCTCGGGCGTCCCTCTCTTGTGGCGACGGGAGTTCCGGCTCTCGTGCTGCCGCGGAGGGGGATAGTGAAACACCTGCCGAGGTAGCCCGCGCTCGTATCGGCTGCCGGAGCGCAGAAGGGAGGGGAAGAACCAGAGAGGGCAGAAGGTGATGCCCTCGAGGTAGATCCCCTCCCGGAAGCGCAAAGGAGCCGCGAGACCGGTTCCCTTCCCACCACCGAGGGGCCGGTCTCCGTCGCGGTCAGCGAGGGGGCGCAGGAGGAGCCCTCGAAAGAGCTGGCCATGACTGAGGGAGGGGAAGAACCCGAGAGGGTAGATCCCCTCCCTCCGAGGGCCAAGGACGGGCCTGAGACCGTGCCTCGGCCCTCGAAAGAGGGACCCAAGCCGTCACGCTCGGTGGCACATGCCGAACGACCATCTGCGCCCCCTAAATCTAGGGTGCAGACAGCGCCCGCGAGGGTCCCTCCGCCGATGTCTCCCGTCGCGTCCCCTGGGGGTGGGGTGCCGGGAGACTCGATGAAATTCAAAATACGACGCAGCGCACTCACCCACCAACGTGAGTGCATTGTGCTTCTCCACCACGAGTTGAGCGGTGGAGAACCAGAGGAGGGGGAGGAGGACTCGGAGGCCACGTGTTGGCGTGGCCTCGGAGGGTCTGTCCGCCCCTTCTCCGGACATCCCTGCAGTGGAGCTCCTGGACTTCCTGGAGGCCACCATCCACCGCAGGGACAAGGTACAGCTGGCCCTGGACAAATGGGGGAATTTCCAGAGAATTCTAAGCTCTGTGCGATCCTTCCTCCAGGCCAGCAACGGCAACAAATCTTCGGGCACGTGCGTGCACACTCGTGCCCGAAAGCTTCACGATCAGTTGGTGAACTTCGGGAGGTCTCAGGATCTCCCGTGAGTGTCGCCAACTACTCCTGACGGAGGACCATGTATTCCATCGGTACCGTCAACGTCAATGGGTGTAAGGACCATTTCCGCAGGGCCCAGGTAATCTCCTACCTGAAAAAGGGAGGTTACTCTGTGTGCTTCCTGCGGGAAACCCACTTGACTCCGCAGGCCGAGGCCAACTGGCTCCTGTAGTGGGGGGGACGGGGGGGGGGGGGGGGGGGAGTGTTGTTCAGCCACCTCACCGCGACGTCTTGTGGGGTGGCGACGCTCTTCTCCAGGTCCTTCGTTCCCACGGTACTCGATGTGGCCAACGTCGTGCCGGGCTGTCTGCTACACCACCGGATCCGGGACGGGGACGCTACCGTTCACCTCTTGAACGTGTATGCTCCATCCACGGGTCCGGCGAGGGTCCACTTTTTCCGCCGGATGTCCGCCCACCTGAACACCATCAGCGCCGACGAGCTCGTGGTCCTCAGGGGGGATTTCAACTGCACCCTCGAGGCCGCGGACCGGGTGGGGCGGGAACCCTACCCGCTCTTGTCGGCAGCCCTGAGAGAGCTGATCGTTCGGCTCTCTCTGGTGGACATCTGGCGGTGGCAACACCCGGATGCCTCGGCCTTCACCTACACCCGGGTGAGGGAGGGGCGGGTGTCTCAGTCCCGGATCGACAGGTTCTACGTCTCGCGGAACCAAGCTCACTGCGTTCGCTCCTCCGAAATCAGGCCGGCGCCGTTCACGGACCACAACCTGGTGGCCGTGGTGCCGGCTAGGCACGCCGCTGCCTACTGGCACTTTAACAACAGCCTGTTGGAGGACGAGCGCTTTGAGCGGTCTTTCCGGGACTTTTGGATGGTCTGGCATGGCAGTCGATCTCACTTCCCCACGTGGCGTCAGTGGTGGGACGTGGGGAAAGCGCAGATCAAGATCCTCTGTCAGGAGTACACGAGGGGCGCGAGCAGGCGGAGGGATTCACGGATCGAGCGGCTGGAAAGGAAGCTGTTTGATCTGGAGAGCCGCCTGGCTCGCGGGGACCAACTCGAGCAGAGTGCGTACGAGGAGAAGAAGAGCACCCTGCGGGACCTGCAGCTCCAGCGGTCCCGGGGGGCGTTTGTGCGCTCGCGGGTCCAGTTCCTTCAGGAGATGGACTGCAGCACACACTTCTTCTACACGTTGGAGAAAAAGAAGGGAGACCAAAAACATCACCTGCCTCCTGGCGGAGGACGGCTCCCTTCTGACGGATCCGGAGAGCGTGAACGAGAGGGCCAGGGCCTTCTAATCTGCCCTCTTCTCTCCAGATCCCGTCGACTCCGATGTGTGCAGGGTTCTGTGGGACGGGCTTCCCACGGTCAGCGGGGGCATGAGGAACGAGTATGAGGGCCACCTGACCCTGGCCGAGCTCACCGACGCCCTCAGTCAGATGCCCTACAACAAATCGCCGGGCATCGACAGGCTGACCGTGGAGTTCTACAAGAAGTTTTGGGACTTGCTGGGGCCTGCCTTTGCACGGGTCCTGGCGGAAGCCTACGAGACCGGGGAGATGCCCCTTTCAATGAGGCGGGCCGTTATCACGCTAATGCCCAAGAAGGGGGATCTGCGCTGCCTCAAGAACTGGCGCCCGGTCTCGCTGCTATGCATGGACTACAAAATCGTGGCCAAGGCCGCCTCCCTGTGGCTCAAGTCCGTGCTGGCAGACGTGATCCACGCCTTCCTCTCCCTGGATCAGGAGAAGGCGTTCGACCGGGTGGATCACGAATATCTCTTCGGAACCCTGCAAGCATTCGGATTCGGGCCGCGCCTCGTGGGCCTGTTCCGGATGCTGTACACCTCTGCCGAGTGCTTGATCTAAGTCAACTGGTCCCTGACCGCGCCCCTCGCTTTCAGGAGAGGAGTACGTCAGGGCTGCCCTCTATCCGGACAACTGTACGTGCTGTGCATCGAGCCCTTCCTCTGCCTCCTTCGCGGGAGGATCACGGGGTGGTCCTGTTGGCTTACGTCGTAGACGTGCTCCTGGTGGCCTCGGATCCGGCTGATCTAGAGAGGATGCAGAGTGTTTACTCTGCCACGTCCTCTGCCAGATCAACTGGACCAAATGCTCTGGGTTACTGGTGGGTCCCTGGCGGGCGGACTCCCTCCCTGCCATGCTCCAGCAGTTCCAGTGGAGCGCGGACAGCTTCAAATACCTGGGAGTCCACCTGAGCCCCGCGGAGGCCTCGGTCGCCGCCAACTGGACGGAGTTGGAGGACAAGGTGGCTGCGCGACTGAGGTCGTGGTCGGGTCTGCTGAAACTGCTTTCCTTCAGGGGAAGGGCTCTGGTCATTAACCAACTGGTGGCGTCGATGCTTTGGCATCGACTCACTGTCCTGAGCCCGCCCCCTGAGTTTGTGGCCAGGGTCCAGAGGAAGCTGACGGACTTCTTCTGGGCCGGAAAGCACTGGGTCTCTGCAGCAGTTCTGAGCCTCCCTCTCGTCGAGGGAGGGCAGGGATTAGTGTGCCAGGTGCACACCTTCCACCTCCAGACCCTGCAGAGATACCTGTACGCAGACCCGGCCCCGCAGTGGTGCACGCTGGCGTCCCTCGTTTTGCGCCAGCTGCACAACTTGGGCTACGACCAGCAGCTCTTCTGGATCGACCTGTGGGGAATCCGTCTCCCAGAGCTGCCGGTCTTCTACCAGGACCTGCTCAGGACCCGGAGCATGTTTTCCGTTGGCCGAGACACCGTGCCGACCGAGGGCCAGACATTGGAGTCCCCCTCGGTGCGGCGCGCACTGATCTCGGCCAAGGTGACCAGAGTCTGGGATCTCCTGGATCGCGAACGCTCGGCGTGGCTGACGCCCGAGTCGCTCACTGCCAGGGCAGCTCGGGTGTCCATCCGGACAGCCGGCCAAGCGATCCGGGAGTGCAAAGCAGCATTGCACTCAGACTCTGTCAGGTATTTCGAGGGAGTTCTCAGGACCGGCGAGCCATCTACCCCTACCCCCGGCTCACCCAAGGCCCGAGCCCCCCCTCGGCCTCCCCTCGAGAACAACCTGAGCAGGATCTCGCAGTTCTCCTCGACCCCCTTGCTATCAACGTCGAGAAGGACCCTGTACGTGATGACACTCCACACCCTCCACTTCCCCGCCCTCGTCTCCCGCCAAGACACCGCTTGGCGGGAGACCCTCCAACCGCCGGAGGGCGTCGGTCCCCAGTGGGAGGCCCTTTACTCCCCGTTGGTCTCCAGGGGAGCTGGGGACCTGGGCTGGAGGGTCCTGCATGGAGCGCTCGCGTCAGGAGAGATCCTACGTCACTTTACCAACTCGGACGCCGCATGCCCTTTCTGCGGTCAGTCCGAGTCGGTGGCTCATATTTATTTTTTATGCGCCAGGCTGCAGCCGTTCTTCCTGCTGCTGAAGAACCTCTTGCTGCAGTTCTGGCTGCACTTTTCACCCGCCCTCCTCATTTTCGGGCATCCTGTTCGTGGCTCCAGCAAAAAGAGAGACCTCCTCATCAATCTGCTCCTGGCTCTTGCTAAACTGGCCATTTACAAGACCAGGAAGCGGAAGATGAGCGGGGAAGGTCTCTTTGACTGCGGGGCCATGTTCAGGGCCCTCCTCCATTCCCGGATTAATTTAGAGCATGCCCACGCGGAGTCTGCTGGCGACATGGCATCGTTTGTCGACCAGTGGACCCTAGGGGGCGTGCTCTGTACCACCTCCCCTTTTACAATTCTTATTTAATTAGAATTTTTTTGGTGACATTTGCCTTTTAGGCATTTAAATAGAACTACAGTGTATACCCAACAGAGAAATCACAAAAAGAATGGTTCAACAATGTTTGTTTTTGGAGATGTCCCACTATGGGTTTTGTTTCAAAGTTATGTCACCGTTCTTCTGAAATAAATGACAATGTTTGTTTTTCCCAAAAAGTAAATGAGCCAGAGAAAGTTCATCAATTGAACAATTAATATAGTGTTTCCCCAACTGGGAAAACACAAAAGAACTTGTTCTAAAATGTTTACTTTTGGTGATGTCCCACTGTGTGTTTTGTTTCAAAGCTGTAACGCGGTTCTTCTGAAATAAATGACAATTGGTTTCTCCCAATAGGTAAACAAGCGAAACAGAGGAAATCTATCCTACAATTACTACAGTATATACCCAACAGAGAAATCACAAAGAGAATGGTTCAACAATATTTATATTTGGTGATGTCCCACTGTGTGTTTTGTTTCAAAGTTGTAACGCGGTTATTCTGAAATAAATGACAATGTGTTTTTCCCAATAAGTAAACAAGCCAGAGAATGGTCAACTATTGAACAATCACTATAGTGTTTCCCAAATTGGGAAAACACAAAAGAACTTGTTCTACAATGTTTACTTTTGGTGATGTCCCACTGTGTGTTTTGTTTCAAAGCTGTAACGCGGTTCTTCTGAAATAAATGAAAATTGGTTTCTCCCAGTAGTTAAACATGGAATACAGAGGAAAACTATTCTACAATCAATACAGTGTATACCCAACAGGGAAAACACAAAAGAATGGTACAACAATGTTTATTTTTGGGATGTCCCACTGTGTGTTTTGTTTCAAAGCTGTAACACGGTTCTTCTGAAATAAATGACAATGTGTGTTTTTTCCAATAAGTAAACAAGCCAGAGAAAGTTCAACTATCAAACAGTCACTATAGTGATTCCCTAACTCAGAAAACACTAAAGAACTTGTTCTACAATGTTTACTTTTGGAGATGTCCCACTCTGTGTTTTCTTTCAAGTCTATAATGTGGTTCTTCTGAAATAAATGACAGTGTGTTTTCCTGTGAGGTCGCACCTTTGTGGAGCTCCTCCATGTGCTCATTAAAATCATTTAAAAACAGTTATTTAAACTTTTATTTTTGAAAAACTTTTGATATTTTCAGTTATCTAAAGTAGTTGTGCACCTTTTATTTGGAAAATCTTTAGTTTTTATCAGTTATTTTCTTTAAAAGAAACGTTTGTTTGTCTCTCTGCACTTGCCTTGCAAGTGCAGGGGGGTGGCCATTTTGATTTTTTACTTTTTGTTTGAATTTCCTTTTTCTCCTTGAATTTTAACTTTGTTTTACCACTTTTATTTTGGGTGCTTTTTATTTTTGTAATATAGAGCACTTTGTTTAGTTTCTTTTAAAATTATTTTTACTTTGAAAACTATTTTTGGATTAGTTTTACAAATCGTTTTGTTTTAAAAAAATCCCCTGCTCTTGCCTTGTGCAGAGTCATGGAAGGTCAGGCTCATTGTCTGCCCTGTTTCTTTCTTTATATTTTTAGTTGAAGGTTTTTATTTTTTAAACAAGAAAACCTTTGACTGGATTTGTTTATTCATTTGTTATTGTTTCATTTTATTTCCTTTGGGTGGAGGAATAAAACGGAATAGATTAGATAATTAATTTAAAAAAAAAAAAAACTTATTTTGTTTGATTTTTATTTTTGTGTGCCCCTGTACTATTGAAGTGCAGCGGTGCATGTGTCTGTTTAAAATAAAATAAATAATTATTTTGTTTGTTTAAAAAATAAATAAATAAAAACTTTTATTTTTTCCTGTTTGTTTTGCACACCCCTCCACTATTGAAGTGCAGGGGTGAGGAGTCTGGTTTATTTTATTTTTTGTTTTATAATTAAATAAAACTAAAAATAAACAATAATGAGTGGGCAGGCCCCAGAAACCACTAAAAAGTGGGCAAAGTTGGCTGCAGGGGAGGCTGCAGCCCCCTTTAAAATTCTGACAAGGAGGCACGGGGTCAGATGTCTCCTGAGAGACACTCTCTCGTTAGAGGCCATGGTTAAAGCCATGGCCAAGGTGGTCGGTTCGGCCACCATCATGGCTGCCTCTAAGATGTACGGCAAAGCTGTCTTCTTTCTAAAATCAGAGGCCGCCAAGCACACGGCTATCGAGAGGGGTCTCGCAGTAGGGGGGATCTATATCCCCATTGAACCCTTGGAGGGGTTGGGCAGGAGGGTCATCCTGTCAAACGTGCCACCGTTTATACAGGATGCCCTGCTTAAGCACCACTTGCAGGCCCTGGTGGAGCTGAAAACAGCTATCTACCCCATCCCCCTGGGCTGCAAGGACCAGCCCCTCCGCCACGTGCTGTTCTTCCGCTGCCAGGTTACCATCCAGCTGGCGGGGAGGGACGCCGTGGAGGGGAGTTTTGTGGTCCACTTCCAGGGGACCAATTATGTCATTTTTTACTCCTCGGAGGAGGTGCGGTGCTTCCACTGCAAGGAGCTCCGAGTCAACCTCACCCCCGGGGCCCTCAAAGAGGCCCACGGAGGGGAGCATAAAAACACCCTCTCCCCTCCTGGTAACATCAAAGAAGGGGAGGAGGTCTCTGAGGTGGCCGGACCCTCCGCGCCTACTCTAAGCACGCTGGGGGAGAAGGCCCCCGGGTGGACTGTGGTCACCGGCAGCTGCAAAAAGGTGGCAGCCAAGTCCACCGGGGAGGCCAAGCAGGGGCCGACGAAGCCCCCCTTGACCGAACCCCCTGCGAGGCCACCCGTAAAACCAAACACCTCCTCCCCAAGCAGGAGGTGAAAAGTGCTGCCGGAGGTGAGCTCCCCGTCGCTGTGACAGGGCAGGGGACTGCCTCTGGCTGCATAAGGAGGAAGAGAACGGTGCAAGCCCTCTTCCCCACGTGTGCACGCACGGGTCTTTGGGCGAGGGTCCCTGGGGTCGCAAGAGAAAGCCCCCAAAACTTAAATGGCCGCCTCCGCGCTCCTCCTCTACCGGCAACGGGGGCCTCGGCCCTCGAATTTTCACGGAGGGGGAGAAACACCCACCCCCCCAAGGCGGTTCGGGGCTCCGCTGAAGAAGCTGAGCCCATGGAGGAGACCCCCCCGCTGAGAGGCCAAAGGGGAGGGAGGAACCTGAAAGGGCAGAAGAAGCCCTCCAGGTAATTCCCCTCCCCATCGAGGGGCCGGCCGCAGTGGAGGTCACCGGGGGGGTGAAGGAGGGTCCCCCTGCGGAGCAGCTACCTCGGGCGCCGCCTTCCTCCGATGGCGACACGGGCCCTGAATCAGTTGTTGCCGAGGAGGGGGCGACCGAACCAGCTCCCGAGGAGCCCATGCGGGAGACCACTGCCGAGGGGCCAGAGGGGGCAAAGAGCCACCCCTCCCGAAAAAAGATCTGCCCCAGGTTCCACTCTCGGGCGGTGAGGCGGTCTCGGCCCCCGTGGCTGAGAAGATCCCTGCCGATGGGCAGGAGGGGGAGGAAGAACCACCTGTCCCAGAGAAAGATCTGCTTTGGGCTCCCTTCTCTGGTGGGGAGGCGGTCTCGGTCCCCGTGGCCGAGGCAACCCACGCCGAGGGGCCGGAGGGGGGTGAAAACCGCCCCCCCAAGAACAAAAGCTGCCTCAGGTTCCTGTCTCCGAGGAGGAGACAGACTCGGTCTCCGAGGAGCTCATGCAAGAGACCCATACTGAGGGGCTGGAGGGGGGCGAAGAGCAAATCTCCCAAGAACAAAAGCTGCCTCGGGCATCCCTCTCTTGCGGCGACAGGAGTTCCGGCTCTTGTGCTGCCGCGGAGGTGGATAGTATAACACCTGCCGAGGCAGAAGCGGGCTCCGAGGAGCCCGTGCTCGTATCGGCTGCCGGAGAGCAGAAGGGAGGGAAAGAACCAAAGAGGGCAGAAGGTGATGCCCTCGAGGTAGATTCCCTCCTGGAAGCGCAAAGGAGCCGCGAGACCGGTCCCCTACCCACCACCGAGGGGCCGGTCTCCATCGCGGTCAACGAGGGGGGCGCAGGAGGAGCCCTCGAAAGAGCTGCCACCTCGGGCTTCCCATTCCGTCGGCGACGGGGGAAAAAAGACACCTGTGACGGTCCTGGTGACCGCGACCGAGGGAGGGGAAGAACCCGAGAGGGTAGATCCCTTCCCTCCGAGGGCCAAGGATGGGCCTGAGACCGTGCCACAGCCCTCGAAAGAGGGACCCAAGCCGTCTAAATCTAGGGTGCAGATGGCGCCTGCGAGGTTCCCTCCGCCGATGTCTCCCGTCGCATCCCCTGGGGGTGGGGCGCCGGGAGACATGGTAAAATTCAAGATACGACGCAGCGCGCTCACCCACCAACGTGAGTGCGTTGTGCTTCTCCACCGTGAGTTGAGCGGTGGATAACCGGAGGAGAGGGAGGAGGACTCTGAGGCCGCGCGCAGTGTGGGCTCGGAGGGTCTGTCCGCCCCTTCTCCGGACATCCCTGCGGCGGAGCTCCTTGAATTAAGAACAT
Source organism: Polyodon spathula (assembly GCF_017654505.1). Lineage (NCBI taxonomy): Eukaryota > Metazoa > Chordata > Actinopteri > Acipenseriformes > Polyodontidae > Polyodon > Polyodon spathula. The sequence goes on from NC_054538.1 coordinate 46,352,801, forward strand.
AAGAACATAAGAAAGTTTACAAACGAGAGGAGGCCATTCGGCCCATCTTGCTCGTTTGGTTGTTAGTAGCTTATTGATCCCAAAATCTCATCAAGCAGCTTCTTGAAGGATCCCAGGGTGTCAGCTTCAACAACATTACTGGGGAGTTGATTCCAGACCCTCACAATTCTCTGTGTAAAAAAGTGTCTCCTATTTTCTGTTCTGAATGCCCCTTTTTCTAAACTCCATTTGTGACCCCTGGTCCTTGTTTCTTTTTTCAGGCTGAAAAAGTCCCTTGGGTCGACACTGTCAATACCTTTTAGAATTTTGAATGCTTGAATTAGGTCGCCACGTAGTCTTCTTTGTTCAAGACTGAACAGATTCAATTCTTTTAGCCTGTCTGCATATGACATGCCTTTTAAGCCCGGAATAATTCTGGTTGCTCTTCTTTGCACTCTTTCTAGAGCAGCAATATCTTTTTTATAGCGAGGTGACCAGAACTGCACACAATATTCAAGATGAGGTCTTACAAGTGCATTGTACAGTTTTAACATTACTTCCCTTGATTTAAATTCAACACTTTTCACAATATATCCGAGTATCTTGTTAGCCTTTTTTATAGCTTCCCCACATTGCCTAGATGAAGACATTTCTGAGTCAACAAAAACTCCTAGGTCTTTTTCATAGATTCCTTCTCCAATTTCAATATCTCCCATATGATATTTGTAATGTACATTTTTATTTTCCTGCGTGCAGTACCTTACACTTTTTCTCTATTAAATGTCATTTGCCATGTGTCTGCCCAGTTCTGAATCTTGTCTAGATCATTTTGAATGACCTTTGCTGCTGCAACAGTGTTTGCCACTCCTCCTACTTTTGTGTCGTCTGCAAATTTAACAAGTTTGCTTACTATACCAGAATCTAAATCATTAATGTAGATTAGGAATAGCAGAGGACCTAATACTGATCCCTGTGGTACACCGCTGGTTACCACACTCCATTCTGAGGTTTTTCCTCTAATCAGTACTTTCTGTTTTCTACATGTTAACCACTCCCTAATCCATGTACATGTGTTTCCTTGAATCCCAACTGCGTTCAGTTTGAGAATTAATCTTTTGTGCGGGACTTTGTCAAAAGCTTTCTGGAAATCTAAATAAACCATGTCATATGCTTTGCAATTATCCATTATCGATGTTGCATCCTCAAAAAAATCAAGCAAGTTAGTTAGGCACGATCTCCCTTTCCTAAAACCATGTTGACTGTCTCCCAGTACCCTGTTACCATATAGGTAATTTTCCATTTTGGATCTTATTATAGTTTCCATAAGTTTGCATATAATAGAAGTCAGGCTTACTGGTCTGTAGTTACCTGGTTCAGTTTTGTTTCCCTTTTTGTGGATCGGTATTACGTTTGCAATTTTCCAGTCTGTCGGTACCACCCCTGTGTCAAGAGACTGCTGCATGATCTTGGTTAGCGGTTTGTAAATTACTTCTTTCATTTCTTTGAGTACTACTGGGAGGATCTCATCCGGCCCAGGGGATTTGTTTATTTTAAGAGCTCCTAGTCCCTTTAACACTTCTGCCTCAGTTATGCTAAAGTTATTTAAAACTGGATAGGAACTGGATGACATGTGGGGCATGTTGTCAGTATCTTCCTTTGTAAAAACTTGTGAAAAGTAATCATTTAACATATTTGCTATTTTTTTTTCTTCCTCTATGATTTTGCCATTTGTATCTCTTAAACATTTAATCTCCTCTTTGAATGTTCTCTTGCTGTTGTAATATTGGAAAAACATTTTGGAATTGGTTTTAGCTCCCTTAGCAATGTTCATTTCTATTTCTCTCTTGGCCTTTCTAACTTCCTTTTTGACTTGCATTTGCAGTTCTGTGTACTCTTTCTGTGTACTTTCTTTTTGGTCCTTTTTTAATGCTCTGTAAAGTGCCTTTTTTCGCTGAATATTTTTTTTAATTGATCTATTAAACCATTTTGGCAATTTAGTTTTACATTTAGATTTGTCTACTTTAGGGATATAATTGTTTTGCGCCTCTAGTACTACGTTTTTGAAGAACAACCATCCTTCTTCTGTGGGTGTTTTCTCTATTTTACTCCAATCTACTTCTGTTAGTCTCTGTTTCATGCCTTCATAGTTTGCTTTTCTAAAATTGTAAACCTTAGCTTTAGTCTTTACTTTTGAGGATTTAAAAAACACTTCAAATGAGACCATGTTGTGGTCTGAGTTTGCCAGTGGTTCTCTGACCTCTGTTTTAGTTATTCTATCTTCGTTATTTGAAAAGACTAAATCAAGGCATGCCTCCCCTCTAGTGGGTGCCTTCACAAATTGTGTTAGGAAGCAGTCATTTGTCATTTCCACCATTTCTATTTCATCCTTCGCGCTACCCACCGGGTTTTCCCATTTTATTTGGGGGAAGTTGAAATTTTATTTGGGGGAAGTTGAAAGGCTTCTCCTTTGCTACACACATTTCTAATGTCATTGTATAACAGATTATTGTGCTCACCGTCTGAATCTGGCGGTCTATAGCATGCTCCTATTATTATGCCCTTTGAATTTTTGTCTGTTATTCTGACCCATATTGATTCGGTTTTATTTTCTTTGTCCAGGTTTAACACCTGGGCTTCAAGACTGTTTCTTATGTATAGCGCTACCCCTCCTCCTCTTCTGTCCTGCCTGTCTTTCCTATACAGTGTATACCCACAAATATTATATTCGTCCCCATCACTCTCAGATAACCACGTTTCTGTAACACCTATCACATCATAGTTACCTGTTAGTGCAGTAGCTTCAAGTTCTAGAATTTTGTTTCTGATACTTCTAGCATTTAGATAAATACATTTAATGGTTGTCTTACCTGAGTTGTTGTTCTTGTTTTGATGCGGTCTCCCTTCTGTTTTTTTGTTGATTTCTCCCCCCTTCCTTTCTAGTTTAAATGCTTCCGAACCTGCTCGAGGATCTTTTCTCCAAGTAGACTAGTTCCCTTGTTATTTAAATGCAGTCCATCCCGTCTATACAGATAGTCCTCGTTGTAGAAAGTGGTCCAATGATCAAGATAGGTGAAGCCTTCCCGTGTGCACCACGTCTTCAACCATTGGTTTTGATTAATTATTTCCAGCTGTCCATATGGTCCTTTGCAAGGTGCGGGTAGTATACCAGAAAATACCACAGTTTTGGTTTTCTCTTTTAATTTCCTTCCTAGCTCTCTGAATTTGTTTTGCAGGGATTTTGGTCTGTCTCTTCCAATGTTGTTTGTACCGATGTGGACGACTACTACCGGGTCGTCTCCTGTTCGTTCTAGGAGCCTGTCCACGTTTTCAGTGATGTGCTTGACCGAGGCTCCCGGAAGGCAGCACACTGTTGTAGTAAGGGGGTCCAAACTGCGAACTGAACTTGCTGTGTTTCTCAATATGGAGTCCCCAACAATCATGACCTCCCTTCTTTTTACTGTCTTGTCACCACTGTCAATAGGGTCCTGGATGTTGTTCCTTTCATTCTCTTGTTGTTGGTTCTGCTCATCAAAATTCTGAAGTGACTCAAATCTGTTGGTTGTTTTGATTTCTGGTGGTTGTGTTTGACGAAGTTTCTTTTTTTTCCCTGCTTCTGCCTACCTGAACCCAGCTGTTCTGACCTTCTATCTCCCTGGTGGCTTTCAGTCTGTTAGGGGTGATGCAGACTTCCATGAATTGTGGGTGTGCCAGTTCCTCAAGATCCTGTTGCTGTCTCACTTCTTCCAGCTCCATTTCTAGCATGCTTACTAGTTTATGCAAATCCTGGATCGCGCGGCACTTTACGCACACTTGGTTTAGCTCCGCTGGGTTTTCTCAGATTTCCCACATCAAGCAGGTGTCACAGATTATTGGCTTGAAGACCATGTTGAGGGGTTTTTTTTTTTTTTTTTTTGAAGTTTAGTTTGCTTTCAAACTGCTTCTAAACTGCTCTGTACTTTTCCACGCCTGTACTTCTCCCACTCGCTGTCGCTTCCACTCGCTGTCGCTTCTGCCTCGTTTAACTGCGTTGTTCTGCTGTGCTGTCGGCTCCTCCCCTCGCCCGTGTCTCAAACGGCGCTGAATTTGAATCAACTGCGAGTTTCAGCTTGTTTGTTATCAGAAAAACACACGCGGCTGCTCTGTACTTTTCCACGCAATTTCTCCTTTCTGCTTCGAAACTGCTCTGTACTTCTCCCACTCGCCGTCGCTTCCACTCGCTGTCGCTGGGAAGACTGCCTCGTTTAACTGCTTCCTGCTGGCCACCATCCACCACAGGGACAAGGTACAGCTGGCCCTGGACAAATGGGGGGATTTCCAGAGAATTCTAAGCTCTGTGCGATCCTTCCTCCGGGCCAGCCACGCCAACAAATCTTCGGGCACATGTGTGCACACTCGTGCCCAAAAGATTCATGACCAGTTGGTGAACTTCGGGAGATCTCAGGATTTCCTGTGAGTGTTGCCATCGGTACCGTCAATGTCAACGGGTGTAAGGACCATTTCCGCAGGGCCCAGGTAATCTCCTACCTGAAAAAGGGAGGTTACTCTGTGTGCTTCCTGCAGGAAACCCACTTGACTCAGCAGGCCGAAGCCAACTGGCTGCTGGAGTGGGGGGGGGGGGGGTGTGGTTTAGCCACCTTACCGTGACATCTTGTGGGGTGGCAACACTCTCCTCCGGGTCCTTTGTTCCCACGGTACTCGATGTGGCCACCTACACCCGGGTGAGGGAGGGGCGGGTGTCTCAGTCCCGGATCGACAGGTTCTACGTCTCGAGGAACAACGCTCACTGCGTTCGCTCCTCCAACATCAGGCCAGTGCCGTTCACGGACCACAACCTGGTAGCCGTGGTGCAGCTAGGCACGCCGCTGCCTACTGGCACTTTAACAACAGCCTGTTGGAGGACGAGCACTTTGAGCGGTCTTTCCGGGGCTTTTGGACGGTCCGGCATGGCAGTCGATCTCGCTTCCCCATGTGGCGTCAGTGGTGGGACGTGGGGAAAGCACAGATCAAGATCCTCTGTCAGGAGTACACGAGGGGCGCGAGCAGGCGGAGGGACTCATGGATCGAGCGGCTGGAAAGGGAGCTGCTCGGTCTGGAGAGCCGCCTGGCTCGCGGGGACCAACTCGAGCAGAGCGCGTACGAGGAGAAGAAGAGCACCTTGCGGGACCTGCGGCTCCAGCAGTCCCGATGGGTGTTTGTGCGCTCATGCGTCCAGTTCCTTCGGGAGATGGACTGCAGCACACACGTCTTCTATGCCTTGGAGAAAAAGAAGGGAGACCGTAAAAACATCACCTGCCTCCTGGCGGAGGACGGCCCTCTTCTCTTCGGATCCCGTCGACTCCGACGAGTACAGGGTTCTGTGGGATGGGCGTCCCACGGTCGGCAAATTGCCGGGTATCGACGGGCTGACCGTGGAGTTCTACAAAAAGTTTTGGGACTTGCTGGGTCCCGCCTTTGCGCGGGTCATGGCGGAAGCCTACGAGACCGGGGAGATGCTCCTTTCAATGAGGCAGGCGGTCATCACGCTCCTGCCCAAGGAAGGGGCTCTGCGCTGCCTCAAGAAATGGCGCCCGGTCTCGCTGCTATGCACGGACTACAAAATCGTGGCCAAGGCCGCCTCCTTGAGGCTCAAGTCCGTACTGGCAGACGTGATCCACCCCAACCGGTCCTACACGGTCCCGAACAGGATGATTTTTGGCAATATCTTCCTGGTTCGGGACCTCCTGCACTACTGCAGGAGGACAGGTCGGTCGGTCGCCTTCCTCTCCCTGGATCAGGAGAAGGCGTTTGACCGGGTGGATCACGAGTATCTCTTCGGAACCCTGCAAGCATTCGGATTTGGGCCGCGCTTCGTGGGCCTGATCCGGATGCTGTACGCCTCTGTGTTTGATCAAAGTCAACTGGTCCCTGACCGCGCCCCTCGCCTTCAGGAAAGGAGTACGTCAGGGCTGCTCTCTGTCCAGACAACTGTACGCGCTGTGCATCGAGCCCTTCCTCTGCCTCCTTCGCGGGAGGCTCACGGGGTTGGCGCTTGGCGCGCCGGACATGAGGGTGGTCCTGTCGACTTACGCCGACGATGTGCTCCTGGTGGCCTCGGATCCGGTTGATCTGGAGAGGATGCGGAGCTGCCAGAGCATCTACTCTGCCGCGTCCTCTGCCAGGATCAACTGGACCAAATGCTCCGCTCCGCCCTGCGTAGGCCTCGGTCGCCGCCAACTGGACGGAGTTGGAGGGCAAGGTGGCTGCACGAATGAGGTCATGGGCGGGTCTGCTGAAACTGTTTTCCTTCAGGGGCAGGGCTCTGGTCATCAACCAACTGGTGGCATTGATGCTGTGGCATTGACTCACCATCCTGAGCCCACCCCCTGAGTTTGTGGCCAGGGTCCAGAGGAAGCTGACGGACTTCTTCTGGGCCGGAAAGCACTGGGTCTCTGCGGCGGTTCTGAGCCTCCCTCTCGCCGAGGGAGGGCAAGGATTGGTGTGCCAGGTGCACACCTTCCGCCTCCAGACCCTGCAGAGATATTTGTACGCAGACCCGGCCTTGCAGTGGTGCACGCTGGCGTCCCTCGTTTTGCGCCAGCTGCACAACTTGGGCAACGACCGGCAGCTCTTCTGGATCGACCTCCGGGGAATCCGTCTCCCCGAGCTGCCGATCTTCTACCAGGACCTGCTCAGGACCTGGAGCATGTTCAACATCGGCCGAGACGTCGTGCTGACCGAGGGCCAAGGACTCCTGTTGGAGCCCCTGCTGCACAACCCCCACCTAGGTGCACAGGCGTTGGAGTCCCCCTCGGTGCGGCGCGTGCTGATCTCGGCCAAGGTGACCAGAGTCTGGGATCTCCTGGATCGCAAACACTTGGCGTGGCTGACGCCCGAGTCGCTCGCCGCCAGGGCCAGACGGCCGGCTGGCTGAGCGATCCGGGAGTGCAAAGCAGCGTTGCACCCAGATTCTGTCAGGTATCTCGAGGGAGTTCTCAGGACCGGCGAGCCATCTACCCAAACAAAATTCTAGAACTTGAAGCTACTGCACTAACAGGTAACTATGATGTGATAGGTGTTACAGAAACGTGGTTGTCTGAGAGTGATGGGGACGAATATAATATTTGTGGGTATACACTGTATAGGAAAGACAGGCACGACAGAAGAGGAGGAGGGGTAGCGCTATACATAAGAAACAGTCTTGAAGCCCAGGTGTTAAACCTGGACAAAGAAAATAAAACCGAATCAATATGGGTCAGAATAACGGACAAAAATTCAAAAGGCATAATAATAGGAGCATGCTATAGACCGCCAGATTCAGACGGTGAGCATAATAATCTGTTATATAATGACATTAGAAATGCGTGTAGCAAAGGAGAAGCCATACTAATGGGGGATTTCAACTTCCCCCAAAAAAATGGGAAAACCCGGTGGGTAGCACGAAGGATGAAATAGAAATGGTGGAAATGACAAATGACTGCTTCCTAACACAATTTGTCAAGGCACCCACTAGAGGGGAGGCATGCCTTGATTTAGTCTTTTCAAATAACGAAGATAGAATAACTAAAACAGAGGTCAGAGAACCACTGGCAAACTCAGACCGTAACATGGTCTCATTTGAAGTGTTTTTTAAATCCCCAAAAGTAATGACTAAAGCTAAGGTTTACAATTTTAGAAAAGCAAACTATGAAGGTATGAAAGAGAGACTAAGTAGATTGGAGTAAAATAGAGAAAACACCCACAGAAGAAGGATGGTTGTTCTTCAAAAATGTAGTACTAGAGGTGCAAAACAATTATATCCCTAAAGTAGACAAATCTAAATGTAAAACTAAATTGCCAAAATGGTTTAATAGATCAATTAAAAAAAATATTCAGCGAAAAAAGGCACTTTACAGAGCATTAAAAAAGGACCAAAAAGAAAGTATGCAGAAAGAGTACACAGAACTGCAAACGCAAGTCAAAAAGGAAGTTAGAAAGGCCAAGAGAGAAATAGAAATGAACATTGCTAAGGGAGCTAAAACCAATTCCAAAATGTTTTTCCAATATTACAACAGCAAGAGAACATTCAAAGAGGAGATTAAATGTTTAAGAGATACAAATGGCAAAATCGTAGATGAAGAAAAAAAAAAAATAGCAAATATATTAAATGATTACTTTTCACAAGTTTTTACAAAGGAAGATACTGACAACATGCCCCACATGTCATCCAGTTCCTATCCAGTTTTAAATAACTTTAGCATAACTGAGGCAGAAGTGTTAAAGGGACTAGGAGCTCTTAAAATAAACAAATCCCCTGGGCCGGATGAGATCCTCCCAGTAGTACTCAAAGAAATGAAAGAAGTAATTTACAAACCGCTAACCAAGATCATGCAGCAGTCTCTTGACACAGGGGTGGTACCGACAGACTGGAAAATTGCAAACGTAATACCGATCCACAAAAAGGGAAACAAAACTGAACCAGGTAACTACAGACCAGTAAGCCTGACTTCTATTATATGCAAACTTATGGAAACTATAATAAGATCCAAAATGGAAAATTACCTATATGGTAACAGGGTCCTGGGAGACAGTCAACATGGTTTTAGGAAAGGGAGATCGTGTCTAACTAACTTGCTTGATTTTTTTGAGGATGCAACATCGATAATGGATAATTGCAAAGCATATGACATGGTTTATTTAAATTTCCAGAAAGCTTTTGACAAAGTCCCGCACAAAAGATTAATTCTCAAACTGAACGCAGTTGGGATTCAAGGAAACACATGTACATGGATTAGGGAGTGGTTAACATGTAGAAAACAGAAAGTACTGATTAGAGGAAAAACCTCAGAATGGAGTGTGGTAACCAGCGGTGTACCACAGGGATCAGTATTAGGTCCTCTGCTATTCCTAATCTACATTAATGATTTAGATTCTGGTATAGTAAGCAAACTTGTTAAATTTGCAGACGACACAAAAGTAGGAGGAGTGGCAAACACTGTTGCAGCAGCAAAGGTCATTCAAAATGATCTAGACAAGATTCAGAACTGGGCAGACACATGGCAAATGACATTTAATAGAGAAAAGTGTAAGGTACTGCACGCAGGAAATAAAAATGTACATTATAAATATCATATGGGAGATACTGAAATTGGAGAAGGAATCTATGAAAAAGACCTAGGAGTTTTTGTTGACTCAGAAATGTCTTCATCTAGACAATGTGGGTAAGCTATAAAAAAGGCTAACAATACATTGTGAAAAGTGTTGAATTTAAATCAAGGGAAGTAATGTTAAAACTGTACAATGCACTAGTAAGACCTCATCTTGAATATTGTGTGCAGTTCTGGTCACCTCGCTATAAAAAAGATATTGCTGCTCTAGAAAGAGTGCAAAGAAGAGCGACCAGCATTATTCTGGGCTTAAAAGGCATGTCATATGCAGACAGGCTAAAAGATTTGAATCTGTTCAGTCTTGAACAAAGACGATAATTCAAGCATTCAAAATTCTAAAAGATATTGACAGTGTCGACCCAAGTGACTTTTTCAGCCTGAGAAAAGAAACAAGGACCAGGGGTCACAAATGGAGTTTAGAAAAAGGGGCATTCAGAACAGAAAATAGGAGACACTTTTTTACACAGAGAATTGTGAGGGTCTGGAATCAACTCCCTAGTAATGTTGTTGAAGCTGACACCCTGGGATCCTTCAAGAAGCTGATTGATGAGATTCTGGGATCAATAAGCTACTAACAACCAAACGAGCAAGATGGGCTAATGGCCTCCTCTCATTTGTAAACTTTCTTATGTTCTTATCTTACACTCATAAATCAAATTAAAAAAGGGGTCATAAAAAACATATTGACACTAGGTGCCATAACTTTACTACTGTTGTGCAACTGCTTTGTGCCATTTTGGAATATTTCTCATTTTGTGCCAAAACACTATTTTTTGTGAGGCACAATTTTAGTGAGGGGATTGTGCGAAGATTGAAGATCGGGCCCCTCTTCTTTTGCCAATTTCAGTGTTGATTAATGTTTTCAATAACACTCCCTACACCCTACTTTTTCGCTTCTTCCTGCCAGGTAACTAATTATTTTGAATATATCCTGGAAAAACTCCCTTTTTCTAAGACTAGAAAGTATTTCTCGTCATTAATACTGGCCTTGACACTAAGTTTATTGATAAGAAAATTCCCACTTCTCTTTGCCAAACGTATCTCTTGGTACCAAGCAGTGATCGAAGATCTGGCCCCTCTTCTTTTGCCAATTTCAGTGTTGATTAATGTTTTCAATAACACTCCCTACACCCTACTTTTTCGCTTCTTCCTGCCAGGTAACTAATTATTTTGAATATATCCTGGAAAAACTCCCTTTTTCTAAGACTAGAAAGTATTTCTTGTCATTAATACTGGCCTTGACACTAAGTTTATTGATAAGAAACTTCCCACTTCTCTTTGCCAAACGTATCTCTTGGTACCAAGCAGTGATCTTTCTAAAAAGCAGGTTTAGAAAAAGTTCAAGAAAACAGGTTACACAGAGTTTACACCAGTATGTTACCTTTCTTCAACCTCTTTACTGCCTTCAGAGTTACTTTTCATTCTTTACTCTTATTACTTTAAACATAACAATCTTATTATTTTAAACATAAGATCTTATTTGCTGCATTATTTTCAACTAGAGGCTAGATTACGTTTTTCACTCTACTACCAAATAATACTTTTAACTATATATTTTTTTTTACCAGCAATAACATTAAGACTGTATTAATTCAACTACCCTTTCCCCTTACCTTGGAATACATTCTCTTAAAACACTTGTTCTTTAAATCAGGGATTGTTTCTTCTTTTTAAATCAAATTTTACTTGTTCAATTAACCAACCAGTCAGGCAGTGTACTGGTCCTTTCTAAGTCTTTTTAATTTTCACGTCAAAAGTCTATACTATTTAAAGCATATTAACACACACATCTACTTAGTACAGCAGCATTCTACATCACACTGGAATGTGTTAACAAAGACTTGGCACTTAGCCCTGAGAACCAAGCTCATTTTGATAAGAGACTGCTAGAAGCAGGCTGGCGTATCATGCAGTGCTAGACTCTGCTATATAGTTTTTACATAGGAATTATTCGTATTATTTCCACACTATTTCTATAGACTAAAAATTATTAAGTACTACTTCTAGTTACATCCCATATAATTTATATCAATACAGGTCATTTTTTAAATCACCCAGTCCATGTCCAGCAGATTAGCTCGTTCCCAGCAGAATTCAAATTCTGAGCCAGGTTCAGCTCGAGTTGGTTCTACAAATACCACAACAGGCCCTCTGATCCAGCAATTCACATCACAGGTGTGGGTTGCCATGGTCTAGACTTCATACCTACAAGAAAGACACTTGCACACGCTTAGCAGGGACACCTTCCACCCATTCAATCAATCAATCTTTATTTTTGTACAGTGCTTTTACCAGGGGTCGCCACAAAGCGCTTTACATGATAAAAAACACATACAATTATATATAATCAGCAAATAAAACACACACAGAAATATATACATATAATCAGTAATAAAACACAGATAGAAATAAATATATAAAATTCAGCAATAAAAAACACATACAAAATAAATAAATTAATAAAATAAGAATGCAGAAGCGAGAGAATATCTCTTTAAAAACTTGCGTAAGCCAAGCTATACAAGTGTGTTTTTAAACAAGATTTAAAAGCATCGACAGAAGCATTAGTACTTTATAGTACTAGGCAAATCGTTCCATAATTTCGGTACAATGTAGCTGAAGCATCTACCACCTGAGTTTTGTTTCTGAATACTTGGTATGGAAAGTAGCCTGCATATGTTATGTGATCAAGCTAAAAATCTATCTATAGGAAACTGAAGTTATACAAAAGGATTATTGTAAAATTGTGGATCTTTGGATTTTCTTCTAAAGACCTTGAAATAAAAAAGACTGAATATCTCAAAACTGTTTAGAATTCACATTACTATTCTTCGTCTGAATGATTTATTTAACCCAGCTTGTTATGCTACGTTCCCGTTAGCCGCTCGTCACATCGCCATAAGCGAAATGTTTTCCCTTGTAGCTCAACTATTTTTCCCCGAAGTTCGACACAGTGGTGAAGGCTTTGAAAAATGTACTTGTGTAAGACTGCCAGCACATTCACTGTGTGCTGGTAGATGAGTCAATACAGACTGTTTAGTGCGATTTCATTTTGCCAAATGAAAGCTTGTTAACAACAAACTGAAACCTTGGAACTGAACACAACAAGTTAACAACAAACTGACACCCATTGAGTTGAAGTATCTGTCTATGAAGGAAGCCTTCCTCTTGGCATCAGCTCAGTGAAGCGGGTTAGTGAGCTGTAGGCGCTGCCTGTGCATAGCTCCTGCATGCGTATTTGAGATGATAGTAGCAGAGTGTCACTGTGAGCAAACCATGCTTTCCTCCCCAAGGTGGTCACAGACTTCCACATTAATCAGTCTGTGGAACAGGAGTCCTTTCATCCACCACCATTTACTTTGGCAGAGGATAGGAAGTTGAATTTCCTCTGCCCGGTTCGGGCATTGAGATGCTAAGTGGATAGGTCTAGAGCATTGCGTCATTCTGACCAGCTCTGCCTGCCACGCGACACGGACTTTGGGACAGCCGCTTTCGAAGCAACGACTGTGGCATTGGATTGCAGACACAGTCTCGATGGCGTATGATGGTGCTGGCTTACCCCGTCTGGGCATGTAGCCGCACATTTCACGAGAAATGTGGCTATGTCATGGGCCCTCTAGATGTTCCTACATAGCTGAGATTTGTAATGCGGCTAGCTGGGCTATGCTGCATACTTTTTCCAGGTTCTATCCCCTTAATGTGAAAGATACCTCATTGCCTTCAATGGGCACAAGGGTCCTCGAGGTTGCACGCTCGCATCGCTGACCTTTAGTCAAACAGGGCTGAAGCGTCCCTCGTGTGCTGCCATTCTTTCCTCCGCTGCCATTCTTTCCTCCCTTACAACGGCATCTGATATTCGTTTTCCCATAAATGATGTTTGGTGGCTATCTTCAAATTGAAAGGGAACGTTAATTTACCTAATACTTATTCACTATTGCTACACGCCATTAGAAAATTGACTTTGTTGCATTTTCTTTTTAAATTATTTTTCATTTAATCATAAAATCACAATTTACAAGATTAAATATGATAATATAACTTCTGGGCGATGCCAATAGGGTCACACGACTGTGATACTGCACGCTGACTGGCTCAGTGGATATGTCAGATTTTGCTAAATTAGAAGCCTGGCAGTGTTGCGAGTTATGGAAAGAAACGATGATATGAGTTGTATTTAATGTGGTGTATATCGTGTTTTGAGGACAAAGGACAAAGAACATCAGAAAGTAGGCACTGAGAGATGAATGATCCTGCTTTTAGCTCATTTTTGGTGCGAATGGTGCATATCGCGTTTTGCATCTAAAGTCTTCATATATATATATATATATATATATATATATATATATATATATATATATATATATATATATATATATATATATATATATTGTGGAGCTGTTTTTGTGCCATATGAAAATGTGAGAAACATCATCTGTGTGCGTGTGTGTGTGTCCATCTGTTTGCAATTATTGTTCTTATAGTTCTATGGTTATGCACCATACATCACTGCGAACATGGTTTATATTTTCTGCACTCTTAAGGATAGTTCATACACTAGTACAGGGTGGTCCGTCAGTCCTGTCACCTCACTCATATGTGTTCGTGGGTTGCTTTGAGCTCCCTATGAGATATTCGGATACAAATAAGCCCTGTATAAAGCTAATTTGATACTGATCATATGCAAAGTTTGAAATGTATGCATTTTTTCAGTACCAAACAATAATAATGAAAAAGTTTCTTTGAATTAAATTAGATAACTTCTCTGAGCACTTTATGTCTGTGTTTTTCTTTGCTGGTCATAGGTGGGGATTTTTTTTTTTTTTTACTTGAGTCAAGATTAATAAGGACAGTTAAATGGTATTCCTTTCTGAATGTACATTACATCTTTTCATCTACAATTAGCAACACGATGGAGGAAAAACAGCTAGTTTATTTACTTATTATATATATAATCTTTTTTTTAATACCATTATGTCTGGAACAGGGGAGCAGAGTGGAATGAAAGAAAGAGCGGAGCAGAGCAGAGCTATCGTACACGTCGATCCAGAGCATCCCAAACATGCTCAAAGGGTGACATGTATGCAGGCCATGGAAGAACTGGGACATTTTCAGCTTCCAGGAATTGTGTACAGATCCTTGTGACACAGGGCCGTGCATTATCATGCTGAAACATGAGGTGATGGCGGCGGATGAATGGCACGAGAATGTGCCTCAGGAAATTGTCACGGTATCTCTGTGCATTTAAATTGCCATCGATAAAATGCAATTGTGTTCGTTGTCTGTAGCTTATGCCTGCCCATACAATAAGCCCACCACCACCATGGAGCACTCTGTTCACAACATCAGCAAACCGCTCGCCCACATGACGCCATGCACGCTGTCTGCCATCTGCCCGGTACAGGTGAAACCGGGATTCTCCAGCGTGCCAGTGGCCATCGAAGGTGAGCATTTGCCCACTGAAGTCGGTTATGACTTGTACTAGGAACTACCGTTCCTCTCAATAGGGGCGTACCAAAGTAATCTGCTCCTTTATAAATGGTTGGAGTTAACCTAAAAGGAGTAAACAATTTGCCGAGAACCATGTTTGTTTTGTGTCGACTGTAACTAGTTTTGTCTTTTTAGACTATCAGTAACACGATCACTTTTCACGCCAGCATTTCACAGAGTACTGTAATCGCCACTAGCACTTAACTTCACTCACGGTCTTGTGTTTGTGTTTAGTGTGGGTGTGTGTAAAACCTGGACTTTTGGTTACAGGTCAAACCCGGGGATTAGAGTTATGAGTGATACACGCCGCTGTATCACTCCAGCATTTATTATTTTCAGGTGTTTGCCTTTGGGCTCTGGACATTGTTATTATTATCACTAAACACCCCTGCACCTGAAAGTAATTGTCTGTGTTTTGTATCTGCATGGCACTGCACTCACCACTTTGCCACAATACTATACTTCTGTTTCTGCACTAGAGGAAGCTGTGTCCATGATAGGAGGGGGTGGTAGTGAATGACAGGCAGTAACCAAGTAGCAACACCAATCACACTGGGTCAGGATAAGCAGTTTATTATTCATGCAACAGGTTTACCTATCTTTATACATTTACACATTTAATCAAAAGAAAAAAAAAATCTTAATTTTTGGCTAGATAACAAAATAGAAATACAAAAGGTAAACACTTAAAACATAGAAAAAAATACTACTGTTCGGATATATATATATATATATATATATATATATATATATATATATATATATATATATATATATATATATATATATATATATATATATATATAGTGCCTTGCAAAAGTATTCAGACCCCTGACCAATTCTCTCATATTACTGAATTACAAATGGTACATTGAAATTTTGTTCTGTTTGATATTTTATTTTAAAACACTTAAAAAATCAATTATTGTAAGGTGACATTGGTTTTATGTTGGGAAATATTTTTAAGAAAAATAAAAAAAAATGAAATATCTTGCTTGGAAGGAATATATATATTAACTCTTGTTTGCATATATATACATAACAGCTTTAAGTCTTTTGGGGTAAGTATGTACCAGCTTTGCACACAGTGTCCGAGTGATTTTGGCCCATTCTTCTTGGCAGATTTGCTCCAGGTTGTTCAGGTTGGTTGGACGACGCTTGTGGGCCGCAATTTTCAAATAGTGCAACAGATTCTCAATGGGATTGAGATCAGGACTTTGACTAGGCCACTGTAGGACATTCACCTTTTTGTTCTTGAGCCACTCCAATGTTGCTTTGGCCTTGTGCTTGGGATCATTGTCCTGCTGAAAGGTGAACTTCCTCCCAAGCTTCAGTGTTTTTTAGGAGACTGAAGCAGATTCTCTTGCAGTATTTTCCTGTATTTTGCCCCATCCATTCTTCCTTCCATTGTAACAAGATGCCCTGTCCCTGCTGACAAGAAGCATTCCACTTCCTGATTATTGATCCAACTGTGCTCACTGGGATATCCAAACACTTGGATATTATTTTGTACCCTTTCCCTAATCTTTGCATTTGTATTACTTTATCTCCAACTTCTGTAGAATGCTCTTTGGCCTTCATTTTCCTTCAGATTCACAGCCTTACCAATGATCCTTCAACAGTGGGGTTTTTATCCAGAAAATGTGACAGCAACTTTAATGGTTCACAGGTGGAGGCCAATGGTAAGGTAATTGTGTCCTCATTAGGGCAATTTCTTTCATCGGGGCAAACTGGGAGCTTCCACAGCACAGGGGTTGAATACTTATGCAAGCAAGATATTTCAGTTTTATACACATACATACATACATACATATATATATATATAAATATATATATATATATATATATATATATATATATATATATATATATATATATATATATAATGTGTGTGTTACCTTTTTTTATACATTGACCGGTAAACTGGTAAATCTACATATTTCCAAATTTTACAAATGAGCCATTACAGATATATCTATCTATTTATCTAAGATTAGTTAGATAGAGAGATTGACTGATTGATTTAATTCCATATATCTCCATAAATATTATTAGACATTTTGGTCCATGATGTAATGTATCTAAAAATAGTGACAGATTTACATATCGCTTTTGCACTAGAGCACATCTTGGCCTAACCAGTTACTTAACAAACAATGAGTTTTGAAAGCTTGCATAATTTAGTTTTGAACCTGGAAAATCCCAGGGAACAAAGTGTTTGGCCAATTTGAGGGGGAGGCATAGTGAAAGAGAGCGCGCAACACATCTTTTGATAACCAGACCTACAGGTGATCTAAACTTAAAGCACACAACTGTTCAGTTAAATCAAAATGGGTCTCCAAAGAAGCCAATATTTGGGATTAAACAACACATGGAATCTCTCTGCTATTCACTTTTATTGGGATCCTTTTAACCTTCAATAACAGTTTGGATAAACAAACCCCACAAAGGGTCCATGGCAATAGCGGTGAATACTTGTCATTGAGGTGAATGACTGATTCAGTTTAAGTCAGACTCAGATCAGAAGCAGCACACAACTATTAAGCCCACTGTTATAATAACTAAAAGGTGCACTGAGTGTAAAGAAGACAACATTCACTAGCATAAAATCCTTCATGCAACCTCTATATATCATTAAATAACAACAAAGAACAGAAAAAAAAAAAAACTCTTTACATTTTTGGGTAGTTAACATTCCACTGATTTTATTTACTCGGAGGACAATTATGTCCTCATACACTTGATGCCCCCATTAGTTATCTCTTAATTTCAATGGTACTTCAGTAAATACTTACAGCCAATTTGATCAAATTAGATGAGAATCTTGCACAATGATTGGCTGTCTGCTATATATTCAAAAGTGATTGAGGATACTTCTATTTAATTGAGGATATCCACAACTTCACACAAAGATGAAACTTTAGAAACATTAGCCAACATCCTTCTCAAAGAAAGAAATCATCTCAATGAGATTGGCTTCACCTCAGGAAACGGTTCAGCAATTCACTGTACACAGCTGTAGCCAAAGACAAAGTCTTTGCTTCTCTCTAATTTACTGTGCTTCAGTTGTAAAATGAACTACTGTATATTTAAAATATAACTGGGAAAATATTAATTATGTAATGACTGTAGCATTTACTTTGTGTGCAAGCACTCGGTACAAGACTTCCATACATCTTAATCATGTGTATATCTGACAAGCACAAGCATGTCTAACACTATGTGATAGGAATTAATGTAAAAAACGTGAGGCAACTATTTGTCAATGACAACTAATAATCCCCATGGAGTATCTGATCAGAACCAGCACCTGCCTCTACAGGCTGTTACTCACTTGATAAACAGAGGTAATGGAGGACAATGGATTTGTGATTAGAGCTGAAGGAGTGGAGGCCAGTATGACAAAGTTGAGGGCTAAGCGACAGAAGCAGAGTTGATTAGCAATTGCAAAATGAGAGATTGGAAAGCATGGTGTCCTAGCAGTTAGAGGGGGCGGCTCTGGTGATTCTAGTTCCAAATCACAGCCAGCCATCCTCAATACCTCAGCTCTGTTCATTAGCCTACACTACTTCTCAATTCACTTACTTCAAAACTGCAAGCCAATACTGTAACCACAGAATCAGAAGCCACTCAAAACTACCTTCTACACTGGAACCCTGTATTCTAACCACTGAACTGCTCAATCCCACAGCTCTGCTCTACGGAGACAGGCAATTAAACTGCCAAGTTAAGGCACCGATATAAGTTAAACTGGTTAGGGAAGGCACTGGTACCAGTATATTAAAAAGAGGACGTTCAAGACCAGTGCCTGTAAAACCAATGGCAGTGACGCTGATAGCAGTGCAAGACCAACAGGAAAAATAGATAGCAAATCATTGAGTAAGGGGCAATGAGGCGGAAGAGAGGCTGATCCCAATACTGCACTGCATCTGAGGAATTCAGCACCAGCATTGTCTTTATTATCCAATCAGCACTGCCAAGGCTAAACACCAGGATCCTATTCCATTAGTTCCATATCCAGCAAATCAAGAGTCTCTTGAACACAGCTTCCTATGGAGCCTTTACTTTCTTGGGTCGAGGGGAGGCTCCATTTTCAGCTTTGATCACTCCGTTTTCATGGTGTCCTAGACATGTTAAAAATCAAGGTCATTTAAATTCTATTATTATAACTAAAAAGAAATTTAAAAATGTGTGCACCTAGCATAGTAAATTTTTTGTATGTATTCAATAAAGCAAGTAATATAAATGTAGCATACTTTCATCAGTTTACAAATGTGTTTATAACATATACCTAAAACTCAGGGGTTCTGGGATGTGGTGTATTTGTTGACTATTATATCCCACTTAGACTCCTTGCTTACTAGATAGCTAATATAAGTGGGACATATACAGGGATAAGACGACTCTGGTCATTTTAGGGGGGGATTAAAACATTTCTGTATTTCTATACACAATTTTGAAATTTCCATTTCTCTTCTCTTCCCTCTGCTAACTCACCAGCGTCTCTCTTGACAGGTTTGGGCTGCTGCTTGACAGTCACTCTTTTGCGGACTGCCTGTTCTTGCCGGTACTCTCTCCAGCGACGTAGTTGGAAGTGAATGAACCTCCAGAGGAGCCAGGCCTGCGTCAGGCAGACCACCAGGAGAACTGTCATCCTGCTGACAGAAAGAGCACTGAGAGGCCAAAACACTGGAAGGGACAGCCACATTTCACAAAAGTATAAAAGTATGTGCTACAGGTTTCTATTATGGAAACATATTTACAGATCTTTGTTTACTGTTAATGTAAAACAGATTAAAGGCAAGTTACAGTAGTGCAGTGCTGGTGACCAGTGATTGATATTGAAATATAACAAACATTAACTTTTGCCAGAAACCAATTGAGGAGGAATCTGTAGATCATATTGCTTTATTTAAAAAAAAAACAACAACATACCTAATCTAAGTAACTACTTTAATTACAAAGGTTCCTTAAATCAAGGCAATTTATTTAGAATCTAATCAAAAATAACACCAGTTTAAGAAGTAAGCCTTAACACCTTTGCTTCAAAGGAAGACCGCTTGACAACCCTGCTAATTATCAAGACTCTCTGGCCCCTGAGAGGCTAATAGAACCACAGTAAATATTAAAAAATATTTAGGAAATGAAAAGATTTCTAACAAAATAGGTAACAAGGAAAGTCCATAGAAATTAAGAAAATACTGAGACTAAATGAAGATATCTCGAACCAAACAAATCAGTAATAAACAAGATAACATTAATAACTCAGATTAATTTAATTAAATTCCTGATCCGCCTGAATTGAACCCTGACATTCTATAAAGAAAGGTACATTTTATAGGGAGATATAAATAAGATCTAATATAAACTAGGAGTGACATGGAAAGTTATATTTTCCTTAAAAAGTCATAAGCACTGATTTTTAAGATCGTTCTTAAATTCATACAGACAAAGGAAATGGTGTTTAACACCTTATACAGTTCTCCCTCACTATATTGGGTGACACACAATATGAGCACTACAAATGGAGAGCATTATTAAAACGGGGGAGGCGGTAGGGGGCACTATGGGACACAACGACACATCTGAGAAATACAAAATAAAAGAACTCCCTCTCTATAATGCACATATAAATGAAGCAAAAAATGTGACTTTGTGAATTAACAATGCATAAAGCACCATGTAATCAACACCATTTAAACCAAAAAAAAAGGTAATATTCCCACTTGTAGATCATTTTAAATGAAGTTTTCAAACTATAAATAGCCTGGCTAAAAGGCGGTCGGGAGTTCAGTTCGAAGCGACAGACAAACAAACCAAATGCGAGGAGAGGGGAAGAGGGAATGGGCTTGCCCCAGGTTCGGCTGCTGGAACGGGGCTGAAATGAAGTTGAAGAGTCGCGTCTTCCGCAGAAAGCTGCAGCTCCTTTCGCATCAAAAAAGTAAATACATTAGGAAAGATAACCACGTAATAGGACTAATATTTATTTAGTTATAAAATGAATGCCGAATAAGATGTCTGTGTTATAAAGTACCAGAGCAGCTTTTCTTCAGTTCAATACTGTATCAAAAAGGGAGAGACAGAAACAGAAGTTCGACAGAAGTTTTTTTCATAGTTTGAACAACACTGGCACTGTATTTACTGTAGATATATTGCATGAATCACTAGTATAGGGAATTGGGGGGCATGCTGCAGGAGCATTATATCCAAGATGTGTTATAAGAGAGAGCCTTATAGTGAGGGAGCACTGTAAGTAGGATGTGTCAACTCTGATATCAAACTAGCCAATCGAGAGACTTCTCCTAACCACCTTTGCTCAAAAATGTGTCTTCAAAAAGGCTTCCAAGCTGTTACTGTTGCACCACTGCCTTCAAACTGCAACACGGAGGAACGTAGTCTTGTTGCCTTAAGTCCCTACTGCTTTACCTAAGATGATGCAAAATACAAAGAAATGTCATGCAAGTACTACATAAGGTTAATGCTTATTAAGGTTACCTAAAAAAAGGCTAGTTGAAATATATGCATGTATGTGATTAGTAATTAAGGTGCAGCTATTTACCTGGTCACAATACTGTTGCTGTGCGATATCAAACATGTCGTAGGTTTTCAATCCTTTTTTTTCTGACTGCATTAAAATCGGCTGCACTTCATGAGCCCTGCCACCAAGTGGCAAAAGAGAGCAGAAAACCCATTAGGCCGAGAGGATACTAGAAGAGCATGTGAGTGGAGTGGAATGCTCATAAAACGCCGCTCCTTGCTCTCTTCATCTTTGAAACCACTCGCTCCAAGGCTTTTATTTTCCCAGTCCACTCTGGTGCTTCAAATTCTGCAGCCGGCTCCACTCACGCTCTGCTCCACTGCTAGTGTAAATCGCTTCCAAAATGTAGAGTTGTGTGAACTGGTTCCTTTGAAATCAGGTACTAGGTTCCTGCTTTGGTACAGATGAACCGCATACAAATATCTGGGATCCAGTTCCAGAGAGTACTATTACGTTTTTAGTAAAACTGATTATTAAAACATTAATTTCTGTCAAAAATACACTTGATAACTGTAATTAACACGTTCACACTAAAGGAAAAAAAAAGCCTGCAAAATATTTATTACAGCAATAACAGAGTTTTAAATCTTTTTTTTTGAAGTGATGAAAACGCTTTGGGTAAAGTGAATCTTCTGCACCTCGATGGGATCACTCGCAAGACAACCCCGAGCTGAACATGACACAATTTCAGCTTCTAAAAAAGTAAATTTACCCCAAGCCAATGGGGTTGTATTTTAGCTTGAGATCCTAACATTCACTGACCCTTCTGCACGTACCTTTGTCTTGGCTTCTGCAAAAATTACGCTTTCACAATTAAGAATGCCTGCTACTCACTCACCCGCTTTGCAGAGGAGGTCCGTCACCCAGTTTGTCACCCCAGGCAGGTGTACTGCCTGCAGTGAGGGGGTTCTTGTGCGCCCACAGCAAAAGCTTGCAGGCTAAGCAATTGAAACTGGGCTGCCCTGGTGGTTTATATAGGCCACCACTGTTGTGTTTGTCCATAAGGGCAAGCACATGTCTCCCTTGATCCTTCTACAGTAAATTCTGCCTGCAGCTCCAAAATATTGATGTGGAGAACTGTCAAGGGGGGTCCACACCCCCTGTGCCCCTCTGCAAGTCCACACAGTGCCTCAGTCCAGGCTGAACGTGTCCATGGAGACGATCTCCCTTCTGGTGACACTGCCCAGCGGTATGCCGAGGAGTAGATGTAGATGAGCAGGCTGTTTCAACCATGAGATTGCTTTTAGCGATTCAGTGCAGGCTGTAAAACATTGCTGTTGAACCAGGCTTGCAGGGGGCACAAACACAGGAGACCCAAAGTTAACATCTGAGAAGCTGCTGCCACCAAGCCCAGAAGTTTCTGGAACGTCACTGCTGTAAGCGCTCTGCTTAGCTGAAAGAGTAAACAGGTGGCTATTCTCTGCACTCTGCTGTCCAACAGAGAGGACAGCATGGACCCGGAGTCCAAGCACACTCCTATATCGGAAGCTGTTTGAGAAGGCATGAGCTGGCTCTGCACTTCCTGGTTCAAATTACGGGGGGGGGGGGAGAGGGGGGAGGCTCAGCCCACCTAGTTCCAACCACGGCCCCCCTAGATACACGCGAAACCAAAATCCGGGGGGGCCCAGTCATATCCATCATCACCTGTATTATCAGAGCTGCTGGGTCATTTGAACATTTTAATGGATGTACTTTTTTCAACCACACTAAGTGGCACTGTAGGCTACTACAGCCAGGCTTTCCCACAGGAGTGTAACGTCCACTCTGGTAATGTTAGCTAGCCTACTCCGCTCCACCCCTCGAGGCTCGTCCGCCTCCACTCTGCCATATATATATATATATATATATATATATATCTTAATCCAGAGTAACTATGTAGCTAGTGGGTCTAGCTATGTCTAAAACTAAAAGGAAAAAAGGATCTGTCAGTGTTTGGTTTCACTAAAATTTCAAAGCCGGCCGAAAAGGACTAGCAGCAGCAAGCAGCAGCTAAAGTTAATGATGGCAGTAACGTTAGCATGAACTCGACTAAAGAACATGTCTCAGAAGAACATGATGAGCCAGACAGCATCAGCGACACAGAGCAGGCCAGTGGTGAAGCAGATCCAGCCAGGGCAGAAGAGAAGCTGGACCTTCTAAAAATTTGGACAGTTAGTCAGTTCAATGAATGGAAGGAGTGCAACCCCTGGCTGTACATCAAGGAAGGAGAAGTAGGTTGCAGGGTTTTGTAAGGAGGCAAAATCGCTTCTTTGCGCAGAAAAGGGGGTCCATTTATCAGAAGAGTGGATGAAGAGCACCGTGAGTACTGGAAACTCAAAACACATGAGCAAGAAGAAATATAAACAGAGGGATAGTTTCGCTTAAACGGGCACAAGAAATGGCAGGAAGAAAAAAAAAAAAAAAAAAGGATGTGCTTCCGAACAAGGTTATAGAGGCCAGCTCACATCTGTTTGAGGAAACTGAAGCATCATTTCGCACAGCCAACTGCATAGCTAAAGAACAACTACCTTTCACGAAAATGAGCAGCTTGATTTCATTGCAAGAACAGAATGGCACAAAAATGGGGCAGGTACACAGGTCCGACCACTCATGTGCTACCATTGCAGTTCACATAGTTGACAAAATGAAACGGAACTTCATTTCCAAGGTTAAAGTGGTGAACTCTCAAATCAGCCTCTGTATAGACGAAAGTACAACACATAGAATTAGTTACCTGATCATACATCTCAGGTGTGATATCAGTGGTAATGGTGACATGGAAAACGTGTTTTTGGACTTGGTAGAATTGAAACATGGTACTGATGTTGCATCTATCTATGGCTCATTGAGAGAAAGCCTACTAAACGCTGGTTTGGATGAAGAGTGGCTGAAATTGCATCTAATTGGTATCGCAACTGATGGGGCCTCTGTCCTAACTGGGAGAGTAACAGGATAAATTACCAGGCTAAAAAGCGACTTCCCCACTGTTCAAGCAGTACACTGTTTAGCCCATCTTCTTGAGCTGGCCATGCATGACTCCCTGAAGGTCGTGACGGGATGCAATCACTGAGTTTTTCATTTCGAAGTTCTATGTCATCTACCACCAGTCCCCAAAGAGCGCAAGGTTACTGAGAGGTGAAGCAGAGGAACTGAACATGACACTCCTTAAAATCGTCCAGGTGTTCACCATTCGCTGGGTGGCAGTAGTTACAAGGCAGTCAAAGCAATGTGGCACGACTTCCCAGCATTAGCGAAATAGTTAAAAGAAGCGAGCGAAGACCCAGCCCGCTCTGACGCTGACAGGAGGCTACACGCTGGACTGCACAAACAGCTGGCAAGCTGTAGGTGACCTGGCCTGCATGAAGGATGTCCTGCGGGAGCTCCAGGCCCTCTCCCAAAATCTACAGAAGAAAGACATTGCCTTGAAGGGGTCAAGCCGCCAGATAATGCAAACCATAGAAGTGTTACAGGCCATGAAAGATAAAGGTGGAAAATCTACCCAAACAGCACATCTCAGCTGGCGCATTTAAAGATGCTGAACTGATGGATGCAAGGGGAAAATCACAGGTTGCATTTCCACCAAGCAGTAATTGACAACCTGTCAAAACGCCTACATGATTCGGAGCTAGTGGAAATGCTCAAACCACTCTACAGTTCTCGGGTTAAGGGAACAATGCTCCTTCCCAGCGACAGTCAAACAGCCGCGTGTGTTTTTCTGATAACAAACAAGCTGAAACTCGGAGCAGCTGATTCAAATTCAGCGCCGTTTTGAGACACGGTCAAACAGCCGCGTGTGTTTTTCTGATAACAAACAAGCTGAAACTCGGAGCAGCTGATTCAAATTCAGCGCCGTTTTGAGACACGGTCAAACAGCCGCGTGTGTTTTTCTGATAACAAACAAGCTGAAACTCGGAGCAGCTGATTCAAATTCAGCGCCGTTTTGAGACACGGGCGAGGGGAGGAGCCGACAGCACAGCAGAACAACGCAGTTAAACGAGGCAGTCTTCCCAGCGACAGCGAGTGGAAGCGACAGCGAGTGGGAGAAGTACAGGCGTGGAAAAGTACAGAGCAGTTTCGAAGCAGAAAGGAGAAATTGCATCTTGAATTGCTTTAATCAGAAAACAGAGGACATTGGGGAAACACAGCAGCAGCTCAAAGTCAAACAGCCGCGTGTGTTTTTCTGATAACAAACAAGCTGAAACTCGGAGCAGCTGATTCAAATTCAGCGCCGTTTTGAGACACGGGCGAGGGGAGGAGCCGACAGCACAGCAGAACAACGCAGTTAAACGAGGCAGTCTTCCCAGCGACAGCGAGTGGGAGAAGTACAGGCGTGGAAAAGTACAGAGCAGTTTCGAAGCAGAAAGGAGAAATTGCATCTTGAATTGCTTTAATCAGAAAACAGAGGACATTGGGGAAACACAGCAGCAGCTCAAAGTCAAACAGCCGCGTGTGTTTTTCTGATAACAAACAAGCTGAAACTCGGAGCAGCTGATTCAAATTCAGCGCCGTTTTGAGACACGGGCGAGGGGAGGAGCCGACAGCACAGCAGAACAACGCAGTTAAACGAGGCAGTCTTCCCAGCGACAGCGAGTGGAAGCGACAGCGAGTGGGAGAAGTACAGGCGTGGAAAAGTACAGAGCAGTTTCGAAGCAGTTTGAAAGCAGGTTGACAGCTGCAGAAGAAACTAAACTTAAAAAAAAAAAAACCTCAACATGGTCTTCAAGCCTGTAATCTGTGACACCTGCTTGATGTGGGAAATCCGAGAAAACCCAGCGGAGCTAAACCAAGTGTGCGTAAAGTGCCGCGCGATCCAGGATTTGCATAAACTAGTAAGTATGCTAGAAATGGAGCTGGAGGAAGTGAGACAGCAACAGGATCTTGAGGAACTGGCACACCCACAATTCATGGAAGTCTGCATCACCCCTAACAGACTGAAAGCCACCAGGGAGATAGAAGGTCAGAACAGCTGGGTTCAGGTAGGCAGAAGCAGGGAAAAAAAGAAACTTCGTCAAACACAACCACCAGAAATCAAAACAACCAACAGATTTGAGTCACTTCAGAATTTTGATGAGCAGAACCAACAACAAGAGAATGAAAGGAACAACATCCAGGACCCCATTGACAGTGGTGACCAGACAGCAAAAAGAAGGGAGGTCATGATTGTTGGGGACTCCATATTGAGAAACACAGCAAGTTCAGTTCGCAGTTTGGACCCCCTTACTACAACAGTGTGCTGCCTTCCGGGAGCCTCGGTCAAGCACATCACTGAAAACGTGGACAGGCTCCTAGAACGAACAGGAGACGACCCGGTAGTAGTCGTCCACATCGGTACAAACAACATTGGAAGAGACAGACCAAAATCCCTGCAAAACAAATTCAGAGAGCTAGGAAGGAAATTAAAAGAGAAAACCAAAACTGTGGTATTTTCTGGTATACTACCCGCACCTTGCAAAGGACCATATGGACAGCTGGAAATAATTAATCAAAACGCATGGCTGAAGACGTGGTGCACACGGGAAGGCTTCACCTATCTTGATCATTGGACCACATTCTACAACGAGGACTATCTGTATAGACGGGATGGACTGCATTTAAATAACAAGGGAACTAGTCTACTCGGAGAAAAGATCCTCGAGCAGGTTCGGAAGCATTTAAACTAGAAAGGAAGGGGGGAGAAATCAACAAAAAAACAGAAGGGAGACCGCATCAAAACAAGAACAACAACTCAGGTAAGACAACCATTAAATGTATTTATCTAAATGCTAGAAGTATCAGAAACAAAATTCTAGAACTTGAAGCTACTGCACTAACAGGTAACTATGATGTGATAGGTGTTACAGAAACGTGGTTATCTGAGAGTGATGGGGACGAATATAATATTTGTGGGTATACACTGTATAGGAAAGACAGGCAGGACAGAAGAGGAGGAGGGGTAGCGCTATACATAAGAAACAGTCTTGAAGCCCAGGTGTTAAACCTGGACAAAGAAAATAAAACCGAATCAATATGGGTCAGAATAACAGACAAAAATTCAAAAGGGCATAATAATAGGAGCATGCTATAGACCGCCAGATTCAGACGGTGAGCAAAATAATCTGTTATACAATGACATTAGAAATGTGTGTAGCAAAGGAGAAGCCATACTAATGGGGGATTTCAACTTCCCCCAAATAAAATGGGAAAACCCAGTGGGTAGCGCGAAGGATGAAATAGAAATGGTGGAAATGACAAATGACTGCTTCCTAACACAATTTGTGAAGGCACCGACTAGAGGGGAGGCATGCCTTGATTTAGTCTTTTCAAATAACGAAGATAGAATAACTAAAACAGAGGTCAGAGAACCACTGGCAAACTCAGACCACAACATGGTCTCATTTGAAGTGTTTTTTAAATCCCCAAAAGTAAAGACTAAAGCTAAGGTTTACAATTTTAGAAAAGCAAACTATGAAGGTATGAAACAGAGACTAACAGAAGTAGATTGGAGTAAAATAGAGAAAACACCCACAGAAGAAGGATGGTTGTTCTTCAAAAATGTAGTACTAGAGGCGCAAAACAATTACATCCCTAAAGTAGACAAATCTAAATGTAAAACTAAATTGCCAAAATGGTTTAATAGATCAATTAAAAAAAATATTCAGCGAAAAAAGGCACTTTACAGAGCATTAAAAAAGGACCAAAAAGAAAGTACGCAGAAAGAGTACACGGAACTGCAAGTGCAAGTCATAAAGGATGTTAGAAAGGCCAAGAGAGAAATAGAAATGAACATTGCTAAGGGAGCTAAAACCAATTCCAAAATGTTTTTCCAATATTACAACAGCAAGAGAACATTCAAAGAGGAGATTAAATGTTTAAGAGATACAAATGGCAAAATCGTAGAGGAAGAAAAAAAAATAGCAAATATGTTAAATGATTACTTTTCACAAGTTTTTACAAAGGAAGATACTGACAACATGCCCCACATGTCATCCAGTTCCTATCCAGTTTTAAATAACTTTAGCATAACTGAGGCAGAAGTGTTAAAGGGACTAGGAGCTCTTAAAATAAACAAATCCCCTGGGCCGGATGAGATCCTCCCAGTAGTACTCAAAGAAATGAAAGAAGTAATTTACAAACCGCTAACCAAGATCATGCAGCAGTCTCTTGACACAGGGGTGGTACCGACAGACTGGAAAATTGCAAACGTAATACCGATCCACAAAAAGGGAAACAAAACTGAACCAGGTAACTACAGACCAGTAAGCCTGACTTCTATTATATGCAAACTTATGGAAACTATAATAAGATCCAAAATGGAAAATTACCTATATGGTAACAGGGTACTGGGAGACAGTCAACATGGTTTTAGGAAAGGGAGATCGTGCCTAACTAACTTGCTTGATTTTTTTGAGGATGCAACATCGATAATGGATAATTGCAAAGCATATGACATGGTTTATTTAGATTTCCAGAAAGCTTTTGACAAAGTCCCGCACAAAAGATTAATTCTCAAACTGAACGCAGTTGGAATTCAAGGAAACACATGTACATGGATTAGGGAGTGGTTAACATGTAGAAAACAGAAAGTACTGATTAGAGGAAAAACCTCAGAATGGAGTGTGGTAACCAGCGGTGTACCACAGGGATCAGTATTAGGTCCTCTGCTATTCCTAATCTACATTAATGATTTAGATTCTGGTATAGTAAGCAAACTTGTTAAATTTGCAGACGACACAAAAGTAGGAGGAGTGGCAAACACTGTTGCAGCAGCAAAGGTCATTCAAAATGATCTAGACAAGATTCAGAACTGGGCAGACACATGGCAAATGACATTTAATAGAGAAAAGTGTAAGGTACTGCACGCAGGAAATAAAAATGTACATTATAAATATCATATGGGAGATATTGAAATTGGAGAAGGAATCTATGAAAAAGACCTAGGAGTTTTTGTTGACTCAGAAATGTCTTCATCTAGGCAATGTGGGGAAGCTATAAAAAAGGCTAACAAGATGCTCGGATACATTGTGAAAAGTGTTGAATTTAAATCAAGGGAAGTAATGTTAAAACTGTACAATGCACTTGTAAGACCTCATCTTGAATATTGTGTGCAGTTCTGGTCACCTCGCTATAAAAAAGATATTGCTGCTCTAGAAAGAGTGCAAAGAAGAGCGACCAGAATTATTCCGGGCTTAAAAAGCATGTCATATGCAGACAGGCTAAAAGAATTGAATCTGTTCAGTCTTGAACAAAGAAGACTACGTGGCGACCTAATTCAAGCATTCAAAATTCTAAAAGGTATTGACAGTGTCGACCCAAGGGACTTTTTCAGCCTGAAAAAAGAAACAAGGACCAGGGGTCACAAATGGAGTTTAGAAAAAGGGGCATTCAGAACAGAAAATAGGAGACACTTTTTTACACAGAGAATTGTGAGGGTCTGGAATCAACTCCCCAGTAATGTTGTTGAAGCTGACACCCTGGGATCCTTCAAGAAGCTGTTTGATGAGATTTTGGGATCAATAAGCTACTAACAACCAAACGAGCAAGATGGGCCGAATGGCCTCCTCTCGTTTGTAAACTTTCTTATGTTCTTATGTTCTTAAGTGCGCTCCTTTCTCTGGACATTAACACACCCCGCTGCTTGAGCAGCTCAACCCGAGGCCCTTTGTGAGGTCGTGGTTTAAGGCAGGCCATCGTCTTTCTACGTTGTGGAGAACTGGAGTAGATGCCAAAAAAGAGGACAACAGAGCAGTGTGGCAGTAAGTACCTCCAATAGGTGAGTAAGTTGATTCTCTGTTTGATCCTCTCTCTCTCTCTCTCCGTGCTTAATTGTTTTTTTTTGTTGTGAGGCGTGATGCGCTGATTCCTACCACTTGTAGTTAACTCTCTGATCATAGATTACTTACAGTCAACAGAGAACACATTTAACTCTGTAGTATGCTAATGTGTGCAGTGTGTAATATGTGTTATTATGGTGGGTGCGTGGCAGTGAATGCGTGCGTAATTGTGACATCCTGGCACCGTTTACTCTGCCAGGTGTAGTGTTATTAACCCTCCGCTACCAGACAACAGTGCCTGGATCCAGGAACATGGCTGCGTTACATGAAGAACATTTAATTACCATTGTGCCCGAAAAGTTTATCTATGCCTGTGTTGCCTGCTTGTGATTTTTGTTGTGAGACAGGCCTACGCGATGCATACTGCAGCATTTATTATCTCTCCTGGTTATAGCTGCCCCACAGAGAATGCATTTTGGATGAACTGTTGACTAAGCTTGTGTGCTTGTGTGTAGGCTATTATTAATGTTGTGTAGCAGGCAGTGTTTGTAAGTGAATGCAGTGGCAGATGGTTTGTTACCATGTGTAACTCTGATATACGATGCTTATATTGATCAATACATTTTTATTATTGTCGATACAACTTGTAAATAAATTGTAAATAGTGCCTTACAATTCCAAACTATAGGAGTATTGCAGACAGGTCAAAATTCTAATAAACTAACATACAATACTACGTCAATCGCCCGTCTGTCACAGTAAACCCCCTGCCCCCATATTGCTAGGACTTAACATATTGCTCAATTCTAACTTTAGTGATTTTATTAAATGTAATGTTGAACTGCATTATTGAACCTGCAGTCTATTGTTCAAAGCCATTTAAACAATGACAAGGGCCTTACTGGATGATAAAGCACTCTTAGGGTTATAAATGGACATGCTAAAAAACAAAAAAAAACACACAACACTGATTTTATGCAGCACTAGTTTTTGTTAATGAATACAAACATTTTCCTCATTATTTTATGAGTAATGTGGTTTGATCAGAACTCCATCTGTTCTGAGTTCTGGTAGCTTTCACTCCAGGGGCGCCTAATTCTGTTTAATAGTGGGGGGCAAAGGTAAAGAAGAACTGCCACTTTTTTTTCTGCCAATCTTTTTCAAGTTATGGTTCTTGTAATAGTAAACCCACAAAATTGGACAAGTGTTTCAACATAAAATATAGAATATCTACTAACTGAGCATTTATTAAGTACAAACACAAGTAGCACCGAATGGCAGAGCCAGTTCCAGTGGCATATCTGCACAATGCTGTACAGAACCTATAATCCCAACATGCAGCTTATTAAGGGAAGTGCTAAACAAACACAAACAATTACATGTACAAAATGTTATAATATGGCTTGTGTACTGATAGATATATTGACATATGTAAATAAACAGTTAAAATATTCCTTCCTCAGCTTTGTTTTAAATGTAGTGCTGGATGCTAGAGAATGTTTTTCACGTGTTTTCAGATGTTAAATCTTCTACTGTTAAACTATGTAATTTAGTCCAGCTCAGCGTTATAAAACTGGAGACTGAATGCTGATCCCAGTTGAACTACTTGCACTGGCATAAAATTCCCTTAATGTTGCTGAGATTTTTTTTGACTTGTTTCCATAAAATGAATGTCCATATTTTTTTAAGTACAATAACCAGCCTATGCTGTACTTATTTTTTTTCAATATTTGTTTTCTTTTATTTCAGTTACCTGTTCCTCATCTACTGTTATGTTTCTACTCTTGCTGGTGCGCTTATTTTATTTATTTTTTCAGATGAACTGCTGTCTTCACTCAGAAATTTTGTGTTGTACCAGTTATGCTGAGTTTCATTCCCAAATATATTAAAAGGAAATAAGTGAAATGCCATTTTGGCTGTGGTTTTGTAAATATAACAAATAAAATGGCAGTTTGTCATGGAATTTAGAATGTACTGATGTGTAGTGATTTATTCAGTTCAAAAAGGCTCATTACTATGCAAACCAATCAGAGGATGTTATTTTTCTAAGCCTTGTGTGTGTGTGTGTGTGTGTGTGTGTGTGTGTGTGTATATATATATATATATATATATATATATATATATATATATATATATATATATATATATATGTGTGTGTGTGTGTGAACATAATTTAGATATTTTATTTAACATCATGTAATCAAATAAACTACAAAATGATATTGCACAAGTCGAAAGAAGCCATAATAGTAAGTTAGTACAGTATTTCATGTTAAGAGTTTGAAATGTCACATGTTTTAATGTTTGTCCTTATATGCAAAACTCCAACGCAGTATTTCATTTAACATTATTCATTAGTCAGCTGGTTTCATCCGACTTTATGAAGCAAAATGAGTTAATTCTATAATGGGAGGCGAAAGTTTTGGCCATAGCTGTATGTCAACGCTAAGGTTAAACATTCAAAAAGGTACCAAAATGCTTGTCCCCCCCTTATTAGCTTATTACATAGCTAACATTAAAATATGTTTTCACATCTTACATGAATATGGATTCATATTCATTAACTAAGGTTTAACTTTTTTTTTTTCCTGAAAACATCCAGATTGAAAACTATAATCACTGGTTTAAATAAAGCTTAACAGTTTTATTTATTAGAGTGTGACAATGTTGAATACTGCTTTGAACAGATAACACTTTGTCAATATTCACACCTTACAAGAACAAAGTTTCACGAGTCGCATGGGGCAAGACGCCGATTTTAAAAACATTGACAATTACATATGATTTTCAAAGGAATTCAATATATTTTTAAACTACTGCCACCTGTGTGTATACGAGGCAGTAGTGATTGAAACAAATTGCATCTTGCCCCATCCTACCCTTTTATTTCCATCAAGTACTATTGTTTTTAACTATTAATTATTTTGAAAGCACATAATAAATACATTCAGTTGTACTACAGTTGCAGACAAAGTTATAGGCACTGGGTAACATGAAGCTAGCATGGCTTTTAGTCTTTAATTATAAATACTTGTTTGTCAATAATGATAAAAAAATATGTAGCCCTAAAGACAAGACATGAAAAAGAAGAGCACGGTATGAAGCATCCAGAAAATGGCACTGCTGGCAAAGCAACACTGATAACTGATGTTCGTCTTTCCTTGCAAGTTTTAGTATCTTAAAATTCTAAACATGCTCATTTAAGCTCATCCATACTGTACTTGGTGTAATTTTTATTTTTTAACTGTGTGGAGTTGGTGGTGTATATCCAGCCAATCAGATTAGTCACTTAATACTAACAGGCAAATGGGTGGAATTATTTTTAAGGAACTGCATTTTACAGTGTTCTGTTTTCCTGGCTGAGACAGGGATATCCAGCCAATGGGATCACTGCTATCCCAACCCCCCCGCCTCCCCAAAATATCTCACTGGCCCCCAGCAAAAGAGTGATAGTGAGCTACACTGGTAAATATTTAGTCACTCTTTTTTATCAAATCGGCATTTATTTCTACCTGTTTTAGTTATTCAGGGACATAACAGACCTAAATGTTTATTATTAAACAAATGTGAGTTTAAATTATTAGTGAGTACACACATTTCAATATGAAAGCTTACCATAACATTTTATTTTTTATATATTTACTACTGCTTAATCTAAGTTAAAAATAAAAAAAAAAATGGTGGGAATTGAACTTGCAACATTACCCAACATTATTTAATTTAATAACTGTCTGATACTCTCTCTTTCTTACCTTTTTTCTTTTATAATGTTGTTGCAGATGACACCCTAGGATCCTTCAAGAAGCTGCTTGATGAGAATCTGGGATCAATAAGCTACTAACAACCAAACGAGCAAGATGGGCCGAATGGCCTCCTCTCGTTTGTAAACTTTCTTATGTTCATAACAATCCGAGATTGACTGCCAAAGATATTCAAAGTGAATTGGCGGCAAGTGGGACTGGGGTTTCCATGTCAACCACAGGTCGAGTATCGCATGGTCTCAATGATTGCAGGCCAAGGAAAAAGACACTTTAGGAAAACATCACAAGGACAATTCCTTAAAGTCAAAATGGCATTTTAATGATGGGTATTAGTTCTGATCAAAGGTTTTGTGGAGAGATGAAATAAAAAAAAAATAGAGCATTTGGTCATGCTGATAGTCATTCTATTTGGAGAAAGTCTGGTGAGGTGTACAAAGAAAGGAACACCATACCTACTGTCAAGCATGGAGGTGGTAATATCCTTCTATTGGGCTGTTTTTACTCTAATAGTACAGGAAATTGTGTTCCAACATATGGTAAAATGGATTCCATACCATGCCAAAAGATATTGGCCAATTACCTGAATCCCCCGCTATAAAACTGGATGCTCCAGCACAATAACGATCCAAAAAACACATCAAAAATCTACTTCAGAATGGTTAAAAAAGAGTAAAATCAAGGTTCTGGAATGGCCTAGTCAAAGTCCCGATCTAAATCCAATTGAAAATATTGGGTATGAGTTGAAGGAGGCGTGCACAAGAGAAATCCTCGGAAATTGAAAGAAAAGGAACAATTTTGCGTTGAAAAATGATCAAAAACCACTAAAGAATCATATACATTTTTGCATGTACACAAAAGGTATAAGTGATTAAAAACATTTATTTCAGGAAGTTTCAGACAAAAGCCCTTCTTCAGCTGTATAGAAAGAAAAGTAAACAGTGCAGTAAACTGTGTTTACTTGTTATCCCCACTACAAAAATGTGAGGGATGGAAACAAGACTCTCACTGCATAGCAGTGTTCAGTAAGATACAACTCATTACCAAACACTGGGACTAATCAAATACACATTAAAACATGGAATGAGTGAGACTGTTATGCAGTTAGTTATTTCCATCCCTGAAACATGTGTCGTCATCAACAGAATATTAATTTGAAACATAATATTTGATAAGGATTTATAGGAATGAAACAAATAAAGTGTTTGTATTATTTCTGGACAGTTCTGTAAGAGGCACATTTTGCCCTAGGTGATTATAGCAGTATATATTTCATATAATTATGTTTTTTTTAATAATGCAAAGATTTTGCAAGGGCTTTTTGCTGTCCATTCTAACTTAGTGGGTATCCTTGCTATTCCATGCCTCAGTAACTGTACCTGAACAGCAGGGTGTTAAAGTTGCCAGTCTCCAGGTCCAGCCATTGATTCTCCATGCGAGCCAGACCGAACCCCACCACCAGCACTGACAGAGTGAGTGTGAACAAACGCGTTAAGACAAACCCGACTGCCCACACTTTGAACCTGCAGAGAAAGAGTATGATGAGACAGACTGAGCGTGGTCTTATGTTACATCACAAACCATGAGAAAAACTAAGCATTACAGTGCAGAAGGAAACAGTGTTGGGTCACATAGCCTCCCAAGCTTTAGGACAGATCTGAATGCAAAGACAGCTGGATGGGAAAAAAAAAACATCTCACACAGCAACACGTTGTAGGGCCAACATGAGCAGTAAGGTGTTTAAATTGTTCTGGAGGGAAACCTTACTCCAAGATTACTGGCTGTAATTTCTTAAGAGGTTTGGGCTGTTTTCCAAAATGACCCGCAGAGTTACCACTTTTGAGTCAGGTAGTTTCTTGCACAGTCTTGAATAAAGGAAACACTTACCCTCTTGGATGTCATTTGTATAACAAATTCATTAGTTGTACAAGGGACAGCCCTTTTAAAAGTTTTGCAAGCCATTTCATTAGTCTTAAAAACCAATGACCAAAAGCCTATCAAAGGATATAATAAAAGGATGAATGCTCAAATCCCATCATAATTAAAAAAAAAAAAAAAAAAAAAAAAAAAAGTCTTGCTAACTAGTCAAATTGAATCAGTGCAATCCTGGCTTCCCATAGTGTACTAGTTCCCAAATGACAGTTTCATGGAAGGTCTTTCTAATTTTCTGCCTAGCATTGTAGATAAAGAAAGAAATACTCACAGCTTGTTATGGCTCTCATCTGTGAAGTAGAAGAGTCTGGCAATGTGAAAGCCAAGCTCAGATAGGTATTGCAAGAACAGCAGCACTAGGCCTAGTCGAGTCAGACTGCAGAAAAAATATATACACTGATAATGAACACGGTGTAGACAAGGCAATTAACCCCACTGTGCATGCAACTAATAGGATAATTTACATTTTAATGAATAACATTAGCTCAACAGAAATCAATTCCTGCTTACAGAAAACATGGACCACCCAAGCATATCATTTGTCTGTCAAAGCAGATCATATTCTGTTAACTAATCCATACACTGGTCATACTTTAGGTCTCATACTTTTAGGCAGCACTCACTTGAGCAGGTATGCGGCTCCGATGTGCAGCAGGTAGAAAGAGATGTACAGGAGCTGCCGCGGAGTCTCCTCCTAACAAACAAAAACAAACCCGTGTTAGTCTTTTAATAACACATGTATGACTGCAGTCCAAACATATTACACCAAAAATAAGTAAACATTTTTTTGTCTACAATTGTATAGGTATTTTTAGGCTTAATACTTTGATATTAAAATCAGTAAAGCTTTAAACATCGAAATCCCCAAAAATATGAGTTTAACTGAAATAAATTTATATATCTTGCCAAAAATAATAATTTAGAAATTCTCTCTAGTTTGTGTAGTTACTTGATACTTGCTGCCTGTCCCGTCTCCATTCCGCTCTGAATGGCTGGGGAACGCTGTCAGTCATCTCAGTGGTCTCAGTTAGTACTGTAGTTTCACCCTGTTCTGACAGATCTTGTTGACTGAGGCAGTGCTAAAATGCTCTCATTTGTTCAAATGACTGTGAAATCATCAAGACCTGCACCGACTGTGCATTTTTATTTGCCAGCTACAGCGCCTGTCATTCAAAGTGCCTACTTTGAAATTAGTGGGTTAAGGTGTATGTAAGCTTTTGATTTAGGTATATGGTGACAGTTGTGCACAATACCCTGGCTGACGGCTGAAGTCTCTGTGGCAGGACGAAGCAGCCCCGTCTGCTTTGCATCCAGTGACTCTGAGTCCAGCTGTGCTGAAGCAGGAGAGGGATGGAGCTCGGACTCCAAAGTGCAAGTTAGTTCTGTTCAACTATCTAATAATTTGTTCTATGCACATTATTTTTACTCATAACATTATGCCATATAAGTCTGTAATACACTTTTATATGCTGCGTTTTCTACAGTTTATTTGAGACAATTTTATGTAGGATCTTTATCTTTCCAAGGTATAGCTCCGCTGTGACCAAATGTTATTTCAATTAAAATGCTAATAACCATGGTTCTGTTGCATGTTGAATATGATACAGGGGTTTCGCTAAATTCTTTCTAAAATAAATGTTGATACTAATCGTTGCTTTGGCAAAAAAATAAAAATCAAATAGTAGCATGTCTAGCTAGTTTCAGCCTACAGTTAGAAGAGTAAAGCCCTCCTCACACTGCGGTGAACAAAACTGCTTTATATTAGGTGTCACATCAAAACGCAAAAGTAATTAACACAGTTCTGGACTAGTCACTTGCAAAGCAAAAAAAATAAAAAATAAAAAAAATAACTTTGAGCTGCAGGCATTGTGACTGTTTGCACCGATATCACTATATTCTATCATTTACTGCTCACTCATGTTGCTCTCCATACATCCAGTGCAAGAAGGGATTAATAACAGACAGACAGACAGACAGAGGGGTGTATAATATAATAGGGGTGCATTCACTGTACCCATGTCACTGGGGATATTTGTGTCCTTCATGGTATAAAGCTACATTGAAAAGATATTAACAGAAGACAGTACGTGGACTTTATTTCAGCAAGTTGGTTTCTGCCGTTGTTTGACAGAAAACAGCCTAGTCTTATTTAGCTCTTAACAGTGTGTGTGTTCACTGTGTTCAGTACTGTTCCTTTTTTATTCTATTTAAAGCATTCCTGAGTTCTCTTCAATGGTTTGTACTAATTTACTGTAGTTGTCCTAGGTTCCATTGTTAGCACAGTCTTTGGTGCCCCTAGGACCCCCAGCGCCCTGCTCACAGACAAATGTATAGGTTTGGGGCTGTAGTTTACTGTTAGAATGCTGACCACATCTGAAATTGGTGGGGTGCTCAAAGCAGCACAGAATAGTGATTGAAACCACGCACACTTGACTTCGGTTCACCCACCTTCCTTACTTTCTGGAAGTAGAGCTCAGGTAGCACGTGGAGCCAGTAGGCCAGCTGACAGAGATAGAAAAACTTCACCTGAAACCTAGAAACAGACAGTTTGTGTTTCAATCCTCTTCACATTACAATTATTCATTCACTGGTGTTTTACATGCACTACAAGTTAATATGCACACCCGATGTTAAACTGTCAATTTTTGTATGTATTTTTAAAAACACAAAAAGTCATAGACCGCCTGGGGAACTTCTTTCTCAATTTTTCCTTAGGAGTGTTCATCAATAGAAAGAGTGTATCCAGATCATGCTCCCTCCTGCAACAAAGCTTATTTTTGAGCACCAGCATTACTGCAGAAGAAAGCAATCTTACACAACACTGTTTAGAAAAGACACTCTTTCACCTGGAAAGCATTTTTGAGTAAGCATTGAAATGTATTCCCCAGATGATTCATGACCCATAATGTGTGAGTGTGACAGAGATAGAATGATTCTTGGTGATAAATCTCTCTCCCGACCTGTGAGGGCACTGTATAAAGGGAACAGAGTGCCCTGAACTGGACAGCCAGATGATTCATTCCCCCGGTTAGGTGGAAGTCAGCCATCTAAAAAGGGGGCACAGCTGCGGTACATTAAGTCATCACCCCAGAGAGAAAAAGATGTGGCAACCGTGGATTGGAGGAGAAATGGCTGCACTCGCTAACCAAGGGGGCTTGACTGAAGGTACAAATAGACGTGGGATGTGGCTAGGTGACCTGTTCCTTTGTTTGTGGTTAAGAGAGCCGCTGAAGGACGAGTATAAAATAACCATAAGTGTTTTATTTGTTTGTATCGTCTAATTGTACTGCTTGTTATTTATTAGATGGCTAACATGATCTGGAGATGTTGCTTAGGCCAATACAAACCCAGACAACAATGCACCATTGTTTCCCGATTAAAACTGTATTTCACCACAAGCACTACAGCACTCACTTTGGACTTGAGACCATTTCTGTGTTTTGTGTATGTATTTAACTATGTCTATTTCGGGACTGCAACCCGTTGTTTATTGAACTGTGCAATACACATCACTGTGTATTGCCAGCCCTCCATTTCTTTACTGGAGCCTTCAGACTTTGGATTATAAATAAACCACCAATTCACCAGTACTTTGTTGTTTGTCATTGTCTTGAGCGCTGCATCACCTCTACACCTGCTCACTGCAAAACACTTTGCCACACATTGTGTCAGAAAGCAATCACGCTACGCTACAAAACCGAGCAGTTTTGCCATGTGGTTGGCGCTGAAACCCAAGCTTGGATACGGCGCCACAATCCTGACACCCTGGAGAGGCAGTAAAACTGGCGGAAGACTTCAAGGAGTCCCTGATCTCTGCCGACCGGCCTACTCACCGCTCCAGCCCAGTGGAGCAGTCCATCACCATCTCCGCTCTCAACTTCACCACTACCAGAACCACCATCTCCCAGACCTGGACCGAGATCTCCAACACTGCCGACCCCCTCGGACAGCCTCACCTCCCTACCAGGAAGGCCAAGGCTGGCCCCCAGCTGGGTTACATTTGCTGCCCCTGCCCTGATGCCATACTAGCAGTGGCGTAACTAGACTATGTAAACTGGGGTGCAAAGAGGGCCAGAGTGAGAGACAACATTTAACACTTTTACATCAGAATGTAATATGTTGGATTGTTATGGTTATACTATCATTTATTCTCTTTTATATTAGTTTTTTATAGTTTAAACATTAGACGTTAAACATTAATGCAATAAAAATGTATTCTGTTTCCACAGTGTAATATGGAAGCTGAACTATGTCAGGGAAAATCATTCCATCTGTGATC
Source organism: Polyodon spathula (assembly GCF_017654505.1). NCBI lineage: Eukaryota > Metazoa > Chordata > Actinopteri > Acipenseriformes > Polyodontidae > Polyodon > Polyodon spathula. Next base: position 46,392,625 of record NC_054538.1, read on the forward strand.
ATCGTTTCTGCTGAACTAGCCTCCTGTAAACTGGACTGTCAACAGTAAACAGTACACGCGTTGCCCCAGGCGTCCTTACTTGTACGAGTTTGTTTACTATCCCACATTCAACACAACTGTTTCCTGTGCTGAACAAAATATTTATTTTATTATTTAATTTTTTGTTAAAAAAACTGACAAGCAGCAATTAGGAGCTGGTAGAGACAGAAATGTGTTAACAACTTTAGCATATAATGGTAAACCGTAAACTCGGTGACCATGGTATAGAAAAAATGTTGCAGTTTCAAAACCATGGCAATCTATACACATGGTACACCGTGAAATCGATAGCAGCAACTCGGTTCAGACAGAGAGATATACTTTATTTGCATATTTATAAATCATTAAAAATTGAGCTCCACAAGTCAGGTGGCATGGTCAGAAAGACTTTCGCGGCAGAACTTGCAAAAGAACTCAAAGCAGACGAACCATCATCAAAGCAAGTTAAACTTAAAGTCACACACTTAACAACCACAAATCATATAAATTAATATTACTATATTAATACAAATGTCATCTTTTATTTTTTATTAAATTACAATTTATGGCATTCTGGTTTTATAATAGTGCAGAGCGATAGGCTAGATCCTGTGAACTTCAGAGCAACACATTGTTTTTATGCAAGAAAACAATTAAATGGTGAAATAATTATTAAAAGCATCCTAAATAATGGATGGTCACATAAGGCACAAAACCCGAAGATAACAAATGTCTAATAAAACTGAGAAACAATTTTCCTACCTCTTGGGCTGTTTGGTATATTCCCTAAACACTCTCAGTCTCACTGCTGTCACTGATGATAATGATTTCCTAGGATCAGCTCAGCCTCGCTGTCTGCACTGTGTCTGCTGTAATCTTCGGGAACAACATTTCTAAATGTAAATACGCCGATTTTATCCATACTAAGTAAATACAACCTTGATATTTACTATTATGTGATGAACATCCAATAAAAACAGCTGCTTTAAAAAAATTTAAAACGTTTTTTAAATTGTGCTACAAGGCGACAGGCATGAATGCTGTGGGGGAGCATCCACTTATTTAGGGCGGGCTCATTTTAGAAAAGACAAATCAATCAGCTTGTATTCTCTACTATTTTACTTCACTGTAATGACAGCAAACAAATAAATTAAATAAATCATATGACAGCACAGTATTATGAACTATCCACACAGCATGAATTACCACAGCTTTTCCTGGAAAAGTTTATTTTTCTTTTAAATTATAATTATTACCGCATTAGCAACAACATGGTGTCTAAGCAACAGTACTTGAAACAAATACAATCATACAGTGAGCAGACCCTCTACAGAGATTGCAAAAAACAGATTCCCACACACACCAAATTACTGTAAAGTAACAAAATGTACATATAATGCTTACTTTCATGACTATTCCATGTTATAAACAATTCAACAATGCGACCCTACAAAGGGCAAATGGAATCAAATGCCAATTTTACCAAACAGATCAGACAACTAAATCATTTTAGTTATCGTATTTATTTTTTTCGTTGCAGTTTCGTTATAGTTAAAAGTATGATTTATTTTCATTATTAGACATTTTGAAAACAACACTGGCATTGACTAGGCAGAATCCGATAAAAGTGTCTCTAGCCATTCCCTAAAATCATGCCCACCTCGACTTGTTTGTTTGATTTGTTAAAAAAAAAAAAAAAATTAATAATGCTTCCCTCAGTTAATAGCCCAACTCGCACCACCACAGCTTGCTCAAATATTGTAGTTCATGTTGCCCTGACAGCAGCTGCATGGAGTGCCAAAAAAGGAGGCAAACTATGATTGGCTGAAAATTTGTTGTATCCAGCCGGTCAACAAATCACAATGTGTTTTAGATAGCTGCTTATTCTTAGAAACCGACCAAAAATTGCCTAGAATTTCGAAAATTGAGCGAGATTTTTTTTTCACTAATGCGTGTGAGCTCAATGCATGAGTGTTGGCAGCGCTGCCACAATAACAAACTCAAAACCTGATTGGTTACAAAATGTCAGTGACGGATAATACACAGTAGACTACTCAGAAAAGATCGGATCGGCAATGAAACAAAAATCTGCGGCTCTGTTGGGGTGTTGTTGACTTAGTATGAGGAGCGCCGGGCAGGGTGGGCAAATGCGGGACAGATGTTTGTGCAGGGGGGGCGGGATTTGCAGCCATAAGATCAGGTGGCCATCTCCTGTATCCATGGAGACATGACAGCACAATTCATGCTAAAAGTATACTTATCAGTGTATCACACAGTAATTCCGGGCAGAGACTTGCCAAACTATAAAGAATTGGTGAAATTAACGACAGTCTCGTAAACGTGGCAGAAAAAGGGAAACGACTGGTTCCTTACAAGCTGAATTGTTTTCCTTCACTTTTCATCCAAGAAAAGGTTACTGGGCCATCCAGGGCAGAGGCTACTCCAGCCTCTCTCAATATACCAGACATGTGGGCCTCAAGCGCGGACCTAGTTTGGGGCCAAAGCGAAGACGCCACACTGGTGCACGCTTGGAAACAGGTTCAGTCTATTTAAGGCAAGGATGTGGATGGCGCTGGGGACTACTATATCCACACTTCATTATTAAGTGACAATCATTATATAGGGTAAACTTTGCTACGGGCACTGGACAGTCTGTAATATAATTGATGGTTCCCCTGTCTTGTCGGCAAATATCCCTTTTGCAGGGCACCTGGGAGCTAACAAAACAAGGGAACGTATATTGGCTCGATTTTATTGGGTAGGGCTTCATAATGAAGTGATGAAATATGTAGCCACATGCCCAGACTGCCAGAGAGTAGAGCTGGGTCGAGTGTGCCCTGCCCATTTGGTCCCACTGCCAATTATTTTCACTACCTTTGAGCGCATTGCAATGGACATTTGCAACATTCTGATTCAGATTATGCAATGCGATACCCGGAAGCAGTTCCATTGAGGTCCACTAGTGCAGCTGCAATAGCCAAAGAACTAGGCTAGGCTAGAATAGGGATCCCCAAGGAAATCTTGACTGATCATGGAACCAACTTACTGTCTAACACGTTACAGACAAATGGTTTGGTTGCGCACTTTAAATCAGACCTTAAAGCAGATGCTGAGACGATTCATGAGCCAAGAGCAAAAACACTGGGCAACGCTTCTCCCCTACCTCCTTTTTGCTGTGAGACAGGTGCCGCAGGGTTCTCCCCCTTCGAGCTCTTGTACGGCCGACAGCCTTGCGGCCTCCTCGATCTGTTGAGAGAGGTGGGAAAAGCACAAAGGCTCGTCCAAAAATGTAGTGCAGCATGTGCTCCTACTTAGATCGGTCATTTGCCCCAGGACAATCTCAAATCGGCTCAGCACCGGCAACAGCAGCATTACAACAAAAACACAAAATTCAGACTTTTCAACCAGGAGACTAATGCTGCTGTTTCCCTTGTCGGAAAAAAAACTGTGTGCTAAATGGCAGGGGCCATATGAGGTGATTCGGGCTGTAGGGAAGGTCAATTATGAAATTAGTCAGCCCAATCGCCATAATGAACAGGAAATTTCTTATATACATTTACTAAAGCCCTGGCAGACAAGGGAAGCCTTATTTATAGCCCCAGGAGAAATATAGGACAATTTAGGCTGTTTAGAGGCTTCTAGCTACAGAAACATTCCACTGGGGGCAAAGTTATTTCTACATCAGCAAAGAGAGCTGCATGTTATTTGAGGAGTTCAATAATGCTTTTTAAATTTTTTTTTTTACTTGCCCGGAAGAACTAACCTTGTTGAATAACTGTTATCATTCCCCTAGGTGTCACGGTGCGAGAGAGACTTTACCGGATCCCAGAAAGTCGACAAAGTGGCGTAGAAGTACAGCGATGCTTGAACTTGGGGTGACTGAACCTTTCAGGAGTGGGTGGTGTAGTCCGACTGTGACAATCGCTAAAAAGGACGGCACCAACCGCTTCTGTGTTGATGTCCGTAAGATAAAAACTATTGCCAAGTTCAATGCCTACCCCATGCCTCGGGTCTACGAGCTTCTCAATAGACTGGGAACAGCTAGATTTATCTCCACTCTGGACTTGACAAAGGGATACTGGCAATTCCCATTAACCAGCAGCTCTAGAAAAAAAACTGCATTTTCAACTCCTACTGGTCTGTTCCATTTCATAACCGTTTGGGCTACATGGTGCACCTGCTGTCTTTCAGAGACTGATTACACCCACATTGTGAGTATGCTGCAGCATATACTGATGATGTGGTTATTTATAGATCCACCTGGCAAGAGCATTTGGCTAGGTCCTTCAGTCTCTAAGGGTAGCCCGGCTGTCAGCCAACTTAACTTAAACAGAAACTCAATATTTAGGATTTATGATGGGAAATCATCAGGTGAAACCCATTGCCACCAAAGTCCAGGCTTTGACGAACATGGTAATCCCCAAAACCAAGGATCAGATGAGGTCTCTACTGGGGTTGGCTGGTTAATAGCAAAGATTCATTCCCGAGTATGCGACAGTGATCAATACCTTAGTTGACCTCACCAAAAACAGCGCTCCAAATTTGATTAAGTGGTCAGGAGAATGTCAGGGGGCATTTCATAGTATCAAGCACAGACTTTGCCAGGCCACCACTCTCTTCACACCAGATTTCACCAAGAGATTCATCCTCCACACAGATGCTTCTGATGTTGGTCTGGGTGCGGGTTTGTCCAAAAAGGTAGATGGAGAACACCCGACACTACCTCAGCAAAAAGATGCTCCGCCTGTAGTCAAAAATGACTGTTTGGCCATTACATGGGCTACTCACTCATTACGATACTACCTGCTGGGATATACATTCGATTTCGTCACAGACCATGCCACACTCAAGTGATTAAGCACAATGAAGGACAGCAACACCTTGATAACTCATGGTATCTGGCATTGCAGCCCTTCAGGTATCATATGCTTCAGCATGCACCAAAATGCGGATATATTTCCCAGGAGGGGTGAGTAAAGAGAAAAGTAGATAGGCGTTGTATAAGGGGAACAGAGTGCCGGACTGGATGCCCTGACGATTAATTCCCAGAGTTAGGTGGAAGTTCGCCATCTACAAAGGGGGCACAGCTGCGTAAATTAAGTCATCGCTCCAGAGGGAAAGCGATGTGGCAACCGCGGATTGGAGGAGAAACGGCTGCACTCGCTAACCAAGGGGGATGACTGAAGGTAAAAATAGGGGACGTGGCTAGGTGATCTGTTCCTTTTTTATGGTTAAGAGAACTGCTGAAGGACTAGTATAAATTAACGTGAGTGTTTTGTTTGTCCGTATCATCTAATTGTACTGTTTGTTATTTTTTAGGTGGCTAAAACGATCTGGAGCTGTCATTTAAGGCCAGCACAAACCTGGACAACCCTGCACCATTGTTCACGGATTAAAATTGTATTTCACCACAAGCACTATAGCACTCATTTTGGACTTGTGACTGTGTGTGTTTTGTGTGTGTACTTAACTGTGTATTATTTCGGGACTGCAACCAGTTGTTTATTGAACTGTGCAACACACATCACTGTGTATTGCCAGCCCTCCATTTCTTTACTGTTGTCATCAGACGTTGGATTATAAATAAACCATCACTTCACCAGTACTTTGTTGTTTGTCATTGTCTTGAGCACTGCATCACCTCTACACATGTGCACAGCAAACCACTTTGCCACAGTAAAAGCCACTGGGATTAAGTTTAAAAATGATTGCTGTGATATGTACTGTACAACACAGGATACAGCAAAGGTAAAACAAAAAATGTTTTGCAAAAACTGCAGAGTTTTCTGTAAAAATGGTTTGTGCTAATTGTACACTTTGGAAGACACTGTACTAGAATATTCATCGTTCAGCTTCTTGGATTGACTGAGAAGGACTTGCATGATTTTTAATACTTTTTATAATACATTTTTGGATGTCTTCACTACATTTAAAAAATAATGTTTTTGTATTTAAATGTTTTCTACAACCAGGCACAAAGATATACTAATACACCTCTATTGTAACCATGATCAAGTGTCTTCAATTAAAAAAGGGATAAACAGGGACGGCCATACAAGCTCAAAGGTAAATACACATGTCAAATATCCATGAGTGCAGACACAATAATAGCATATTACCAATAGGAATATAATAAATAAGAAAGTAATGTCACCAACAAAAAATGTAAAGCATTTAACACAATGAACATTCTATATAGGCAGATACACAATAGTATTTTACTTGGCTACTCCAGAGAAAAAGAAGAGAACTTTAAAAAAACCTGAACTTTTAGCATCCCTTCATAAATCATTCAAAACAGTCAAACTGTTTTGTCCTCCCTCTGGATGCCCATGGGCCTCAGACAACAAAGAGTGCTTGAGAAAGCCCTTGAATATGATTAGGAGGTAGCCATGGAACCCTTATAAACATTTAACATCTTATTGCATAGTACACAGTACAAGTTGTCCTCAGTTTAATGGCACCAGTACTTTTGAATAGATCTAAGCTTGATACAAACTTCCAATTTTCTGATGCCTTAAAGACAAAAGCATTCCTACCACTTAGGGCACATGCGCACTCAAGTTAAAAAAAAAAAAAAAAAAAAAAATGTAGGCACACGTTTATACGGGTACAGTCATTATGATTATTTCCCCCACTGTCACTGCACTGGGGTTTGTTAAGCGTCTTTTGACCGCTAGCGGGCAATACCTAGTTAGAAACTGCTTTGACTATAGATGAATAGCGGGGTCAAGGTCACATGCTAAAACTAACAAATAACAAAAGGCAAGAGCTAACGTCTAGTGAACTCTTTTGTGTAAGGCAATAGCCCAAAATAAATAAACTGTATAGTAGCACATATCAATAAGTTAAGGCATGCTTTTTCTAAAGAAATGGATACATGCATTATTCATGTGAAGGAGGTTTTACGTTTTCCTAGTTATTATAGTAAATGATTAGGAAGTGAACCCTTTGGTGGCCATCTTGTTTTATAAAACATCACCATTTTCACATATTTGTATCCCATTCTTACTGGGATGTTAACTAGTAAAGTTTGTCAGTTGACGCAGATTTAAATTTCAAATGTAAACTTATAAGTGGCGGCCATCTTGTTTTTCAAACAGCAGCAGTTTGTTATTTGTATCCCATGTTTTGATGATAACTAAGAGTTTGTTGGCAAATGGTTTTCAAACAGCAGCAGTTTGTTTTAAAGTGCGTTTTTGATAAGATTTGTGGCAGCAACTTCTAAAATTTCACAGCAACTTCTTGACTTGCGGGTTTGGATGCTGATGATATATGCCAAGTTTCAGATCAATCGCTTCACCGGTTCCCAAGAAGATGATTTCGAAAGGTTTTATCGAAAAATGCGTCACGCCGCCAATTGCAAGGTTTTTTCAGCATGACAGCCAATGTATCCAGCTTGGTAGCTGTCAAGTCAGAACCTGATCAGTCACACAGCTTCGAAAGCAGCAGTTTAAAGTTTTGGGAAGAAAAAAATAATAAAATAATAATTACTAATATTAACTTACGGCTCCCAAGACCCAGTATCAGTACCCGTCTAAGCGTGTTTAGTTCTCATTGTAAGGGCTGCCTGACTGCTTTAAGAACATAAGAAAGTTTACAAACGAGAGGAGGCCATTCGGCCCATCTTGCTCGTTTGGTTGTTAGTAGCTTATTGATCCCAAAATCTCATCAAGCAGCTTCTTGAAGGATCCCAGGGTGTCAGCTTCAACAACATTACTGGGGAGTTGATTCCAGACCCTCACAATTCTCTGTGTAAAAAAGTGTCTCCTATTTTCTGTTCTGAATGCCCCTTTTTCTAAACTCCATTTGTGACCCCTGGTCCTTGTTTCTTTTTTCAGGCTGAAAAAGTCCCTTGGGTCGACACTGTCAATACCATTTTAGAATTTTGAATGCTTGAATTAGGTCGCCACGTAGTCTTCTTTGCTCAAGACTGGACAGATTCAATTCTTTTAGCCTGTCTGCATATGACATGCCTTTTAAGCCCGGAATAATTCTGGTCGCTCTTCTTTGCACTCTTTCTAGAGCAGCAATATCTTTTTTATAGCGAGGTGACCAGAACTGCACACAATATTCAAGATGAGGTCTTACAAGTGCATTGTACAGTTTTAACATTACTTCCCTTGATTTAAATTCTACACTTTTCACAATGTATCCGAGCATCTTGTTAGCCTTTTTTTATAGCTTCCCCACATTGCCTAGATGAAGACATTTCTGAGTCAACAAAAACTCCTAGGTCTTTTTCATAGATTCCTTCTCCAATTTCAATATCTCCCATATGATATTTATAATGTACATTTTTATTTCCTGCGTGCAGTACCTTACACTTTTCTCTATTAAATGTCATTTGCCATGTGTCTGCCCAGTTCTGAATCTTGTCTAGATCATTTTGAATGACCTTTGCTGCTGCAACAGTGTTTGCCACTCCGCCTACTTTTGTGTCGTCTGCAAATTTAACAAGTTTGCTTACTATACCAGAATCTAAATCATTAATGTAGATTAGGAATAGCAGAGGACCTAATACTAATACTAATAGCAGAGGACCAATACTTGTGCCAAGTTTAAAATCAGCAACTTCAACTGTTCCACAGAAAAACATTTTGAACGTTTTTTTTTTTTTCAAAAATGGGTCAGGCAGCCATCTTGTTTAATACGAGTTTCTGTCAGTTGTATTGCTACAGTGTCAAGGATGATGCTTGTGAAGTTTCTAGTCAAGTAAACCGTTTGTAACTGAGGCAGTTTTCAATTTCAGACGTAAACATACAACTGGCGGCCATCTTGTTTTGGGAAGAAAAAATAATTAAAAAAAATAAAAATAAAAACACTAACAATAACAATAGGCTTCCCAGCCTTTGGCTTGGAAGCCTAATAATAATCATTTGGAAATAATTTGGAGATCTTGCACTGTTTACAGGCTGTTTGTATCATGTATACATCCAAAGTTATACACTTAAAGTTGACAGTTGAGGTTTTATTTGAAATACAAACCAGCGCTTGGCGATTGCGTCACTCAGGACATTATATAACGTAGCTGAAGAATTGACGATTTGTTTTTAAACGCATTATCTCACGTGTTTTTCACATTTCCACATTAAACGTTCATTATGACTCATTAGTTGGTTAATCTATCTAAAACTGTCACTGAGACTGTAAAGAGATGTTCAGGGTAAAAACAAGTATACGATTAAATATCAAAAGAAAATAACACGCTGATGAATTAATCCCTTAGTCTTTCTTCTCACACCATGGTTATAAGTTTGCCCTTGTGTCCTAGAATAGATATTAACCGAATAACACTGACATCATCTTGACTAAAGATATTGTTGGAACACTGAAGCAGGGCTGCAACTTGGTTCTCCGAAAGAAGGGAAAAGAGAAGGAAACTTTTGAAGTGAAAATTAGAAAGCTTGGAGGTAACTGTTTTCTGATTTTTTTTTTTTGCTCACATTTTATGGTTGAATACTGGGAAGCTCTCATTTTTTGCTATGTACTGATGCAATTCATTCATCTATCTTTTACTTGTTATTTTACCAGATGCCAATAAACTTGCTGAATCAAAAGCAGAGCTGGAGAGACAGCAGATCAAAAATGACGCTCAGAAGAAAAGAAAAATGAAGCATTGTAACAATGAAAGCTGTAATCCAGACAAAAAGAGGAAGCTTGTCAATAAGAACATAAGAACATAAGAAAGTTTACAAACGAGAGGAGGCCATTCGGCCCATCTTGCTCGTTTGGTTGTTAGTAGCTTATTGATCCCAAAATCTCATCAAGCAGCTTCTTGAAGGATCCCAGGGTGTCAGCTTCAATAAGCCAAAGGTATGATGTTACAGGCTACAAATTTTGTGTTTATTTATTTATTTTACCAGGAAATTTACCAGTTGAGACCAAAGCCTCATTTACAAGGGGTCCTGGAGCACAGACCAACAAACAACACATTGACACTTGTGTGGTACAACATTAAAAGATACTAAAAACAATAAAAAATATGTAGACTAAATGTAGTGCTCAGATTGTTTTGGGCTACTTCAACTCCAAAATAACTCAACTCAATTCTAAACATTAAATTCTGTTTCAAGCTTCTGCTATTTAAAAAGTGTGTCCTTCTGCTTACATTAAAATACATTTTATTTTTGTACACAGGCAAAAATCATCGCACAGCTCCCTTCGCCGCAGCTGCCCGACAGCATTTCACCTATGCAGCAGCAAACCCACATTGTACCTGCTCACCCAGCAAAGAACTCTATAATGAAAATGTTTGTGCTGCTGAAAGAAAAACAACAGAGACGCATTATCAGCCTGGTGAGGCAAATTGTACATCTGCACGAAGCAGTCAGACCTGTTAAAGTTGCGAGACAACTCCTTGAATGCATGCATAGTCACTATGACCCCGTTCACACTTGCGGTTTAGGCCGGCCCAGGGCCGCCTTCTCATATGTGAACGCTCGAAAAATGAAAACGCGGCCCTGGGCCGGGTGAAATTTAGACCAGCTTTTTGATGCTGCCTAAAGTAGGCATTGCTGCCTCAGGGCCGGCCTATCTGTATGTGTGAACCCAACGCAGGCCCGGGGCCGGTCTCATCCCGTCAATGCGATGACGTAGCTCAAACCACTCTCCTACTAGGTCAAGCGTAGTAGATCAAAACAATGTCGGTTTTAAGAGGTAGCAGCCATTTATTCAGCGCTTGTCAGTTGCGTCAGGTCCAATTTATTTTCACACACGCTGTTAATTTTACACACTCTATTTTAAGTATTTTTTTCTGAGTAAAACCGGTTTAACCTGTTAAACACCCAGCCTCCCACAGGCAACTTCCGCCTGGAGGGCTTTGGCCTTAAATAAATCAAAAATTATTTTGCAAAGTACAGACAGCACAGGCATGGTTCAGGGCTTGAATTCAAGATAACCCCCTGGCCATTAGGAATAAAAGATTTGATATAAGTCTTACTCAGTACCACACTGGAAGGAGATAACCAGAAAAAAAAAACAAGAAACACTTTTCATTTGTTTATATTTTAGCGTCATTTTTTCCTTGTAGCAAAAGAAAAAAAAGACAGATTTTTTTCCAGTGCTTCCCCAACATGTCTACTACACTGGATAAAAATTTTAAACTGATTGAATAAATGGATCAAATTCTACATGAGGTTTTACAAAGCTAGGCCCAAGGGTCCCCAAACCTCTCCAAAAATAAACATTGTGCAAATCTTTATAGCCGGTCATACACTAGTTTCTTGAGCAAGTTCTAAGAGGGAGGTTACCTTCTGGCACCTCACATGAATTAGATTTTGTAATCCTCTTTTTTACTTATTTGTCCAATATTTCATTCAAAAGGTGGCCTTTTTGGAGAGCTTTGGGGTGCCCGAAATGTATCCATGATAATACTCTCAGTTCATATGCCAACTATCAGGCACATTGCTCTCACATAACTGTGTTTGTGCAGGAGAATGTTGCTACTGAGATTCTTTTGTAGCTCTGAATTTTCAGTACCTGACTGTATTTTTGTTACTCACTTGCTTGAAAGTATGTAAATGTCAAGCAGCAAAAAAATGAGTTTTTTTTTTCAAAATAAAGTGGTTATACTCATTCAAGCACTGCTGACAGGTGAACATATGTTAATTATTGGATAAAGGCGTCTGCTAAATGTCTACAATAATAACAACAACAATAACACTATGTAACATAATTTTTGTTCCTGGGTAGTAAGTGTTATTTCCTAATTGCTTATGCCTCAAAAGTATAGAAAATGGCCCCACAAACTTTCCTTTTGTGACCAGGACAGTGATATTTTGAAATGTACCTATTTCCAATGAGAAAACAGACAGGCTAAAAGGGAAACACAACTGAACCAGGTAACTACAGCCCAGTAAGCCTGACTTCTATTATATGCAAACTTATGGAAACTATAATAAGATCCAAAATGGAAAATTACCTATATGGTAACAGGGTCCTGGGAGACAGTCAACATGGTTTTAGGAAAGGGAGATCGTGTCTAACTAACTTGCCTGATATTTTTGAGGATGCAACATCGATAATGGATAATTGCCAAGCATATGACATGGTTTATTTAGATTTCCAGAAAGCTTTTGACAAAGTCCCGCACAAAAGATTAATTCTCAAACTGAACGGAGTTGGGATTCAAGGAAACACATGTACATGGATTAGGGAGTGGTTAACATGTAGAAAACAGAAAGTACTGATTAGAGGAAAAACCTCAGAATGGAGTGTGGTAACCAGTGGTGTACCACAGGGATCAGTATTAGGTCCTCTGCTATTCCTAATCTACATTAATGATTTAGATTCTGGTATAGTAAGCAAACTTGTTAAATTTGCAGACGACACATAAATAGGAGGAGTGGCAAACAGTGTTGCAGCAGCAAAGGTCATTCAAAATGATCTAGACAAGATTCAGAACTGGGCAGACACATGGCAAATGACATTTAATAGAGAAAAGTGTAAGGTACTGCATGCAGGAAATAAAAATGTACATTATAAACATCATATGGGAAATACTGAAATTGGAGAAGGAATCTATGAAAAAGACCTAGGAGTTTTTGTTGACTCAGAAATGTCTTCATCTAGACAATGTGGGGAAGCTATAAAAAAGGCTAACAAGATGCTCGGATACATTGTGAAAAGTGTTGAATTTAAATCAAGGGAAGTAATGTTAAAACTGTACAATGCACTAGTAAGACCTCATCTTGAATATTGTGTGCAGTTCTGGTCACCTCGCTATAAAAAAGATATTGCTGCTCTAGAAAGAGTGCAAAGAAGAGCGACCAGAATTATTCCGGGCTTAAAAGGCATGTCATATGCAGACAGGCTAAAAGAATTGAATCTGTTCAGTCTTGAACAAAGGAGACTACGCGGCAACCTAATTCAAGCATTCAAAATTCTAAAAGGTATTGACAGTGTCGACCCAAGGGACTTTTTCAGCCTGAAAAAAGAAACAAGGACCAGGGGTCACAAATGGAGATTAGACAAAGGGGCATTCAGAACAGAAAATAGGAGGCACTTTTTTACAAAGGGAATTGTGAGGGTCTGGAATCAACTCCCCAGTAATGTTGTTGAAGCTGACACCCTGGGATCCTTCAAGAAGCTGCTTGATGAGACTCTGGGATCAATAAGCTACTAACAACCAAACGAGCAAGATGGTCCGAATGGCCTCCTCTCGTTTGTAAACTTTCTTATGTTCTTATGTACATCTTATTTATTTTGCACCCTTGTGCCATCTGGTGGTTGAGTAGCATAGTGATCTTTTTTTATATTGTCAGAAAAAAGGTGGTTCCCCTTCAAGTGGAATGACAACCATTACCAAATGGAAAGAGCCTTTGACCGTCAATCAATGAGCATATATAAAAAAGCTGCCCTATCAGGGCCCCGCTGTGAGAAGGAAGTCCTCACAGTAGCATATCGCCATTTTCTATCTCACTTCACCGAGACAGGTCACAGATTGCCTTGTGCTTTCTTTGTTCCGAAAATTGGCTGATTTCTACAGTTTCGACATACAAATTGATACACACGGTAAGCTACATATATCGAGTGTTTTGAGATTGCTTATTGTCTTAGTCTCGCGTCGGTAGTTTCTACTGATTGATTACAATTGGTTTCGACCCTTCTATTTGAGATTGGCGATTAGCTATTATTCTCTTTCACTACCTCGTGTAGTTTTCTTTACCGTTGATAGAGCTATTGTGGTGCTGTAGGGTGACCTCGCGGGTTCAGCTACCTTCCAGCTCAGGCCTACTTGCCCCTCTCAAGCGTCGGGCTCTCCTAGCGCTGCCGCACTTCTCCTCACGCCAACAGCGATTGACTCGGCTATATCAGCCCAGCATTGACCCCGACTTAACTCTCCACCGGCTTGAACACCCTCCTTGGCGCCGACCCCGACACAGTTTGACTCGGCACCAGTTTAACATCTTCGGCACCAACCCCGATTAAACTCGGCACCGACCGCGCTTCCTTGGCACCAATTGACAGCCTGGTACCGTCCGCGCTCTTTTCAGCACCGACACCAATCGGTGCACCCACCTCAACGCCAACACCTAACTTACTAGCGCAGGCAACTCTGCACCGATACGTTTCCTCGGCACCGACACCCCGCGCCATGTCAGTGCGCTCTGCAAGGTCCTCCGCTGGGATACACCAGTGCGATCAGTGTGCGGCAAAACTCCCTAAGCAGGATGGACACACTTCCTGTGCCATATACCTAGGTCCAGACCACACGGCCAGGGCGCTGGTGGGCGAGTTGGACTGCTCTCCCTGCCAGAAGTTCTCCAAATGAACGAAGCACAGGAGGGCAGTCCTCTCTCAAGCTGAGTCTCTCTCCTCGGGCCAGGGGAGAATGAGAGCTGTGGTCCAGGGTCCTCCAAAAAGGTCCTCTGGAACCCCGCCCGCCACTGTGTCCAGGGAGCTACCCCATACCCCTGGGTCGCCCTCACTTGGAGGCGAGTGGGTGTTCACCAGGAGGCAGGCGGTAACTGCGGGGGGTACTGCTCTCCTTCCCCGCGTAGGCGCAGACGCTCTCCCTCCGAGTCACCAGAGAGACGCTAAAGCTCGACTGAGCGATGTTTTGAAGAGCTTGCACAGAAGGTGAGGGTCCAGCAAACCATGCTGGAGACCCAGCTGAAGTCTCCGGGTAGACTGCCCCCTACCACCAGACAGCCCCAGCTCCCCCACTCCCACTCTCCATCCCTGGCCCCACCTAGACCCCCAAGCCCAGACGAGCTGTCCTCTACAGCATCAAGGTTGGACGTGTCTGACCCCACCACTTCAGTTGGGCAGGCCACAGCGGGGGGCTCCATATCGCCCCTTCCGCATACGTCTCAGAGGGAGGAGTTCTGGGCCCTGATGCAGCGCGCAGCTGCTGCCACGGACATTCCCTGGCCGGCAGAACAGAAGGGGAAGGGGAACCGCTTTCTAAAGCAGAAAGGGCACCCACAACAAGCCCTCCCTCTATGCCAGAACTTCTTAGAGCTGGTTCGCTCATCTTGGAGCAACCCGGTGTCCGCTCCCTCAGGCTCCAGAACAGCAGGAGCCCAAGAAGCTGGCAAAGATACGTTCCCTCCTATCTGGGACACGGTCACGGTGCTGGTGCAAGGATCGAGCTTCCACATAGGTGACAAAGACCCTACTTGCCTGTCCAAGCCATGCAGGACTACTGACACCATGCTCAAAAAAGCATATGCATCAGCAGCGTTGTCAATACGAAAGGTAAACGCAATAGCCATACTGGTGCTCTACCAATCGCAGCCGAGGGAGAGCTTCAGGTGGTGACGGGGGCGATGACCGACCTGATGGGGGAGTTAGGTCAGGCATCAGACAGGCACTGGTGGCCGCTCGATGACACCTATGGCTAACCCTGGACAGTCGTGGAAACCAAGAAGATTGTGTTGTTAGATACCCTTATAACACCAGGGCAGACGTTAGGAGCAATCACTGATGTGAGCCTTGAGAGGTCCCACAAGGCCACGGAGGTCGCTTCGAAATTCTCACGCCTTACTGCTTACTGCCAACGCCCTAGGTGGCCTTCCCAGCCTGCAGGGGCAACTGGGCCTGAACGTCGCCCTCCACCCCAGACCAAGCAAGAAGACAGGCAGAGGAAGAGGAAGAGCCGGCGGTAAGGGACCACCGGCGGCCAGGGGTAACCGGTTCTTCCCCCCAATCCGTCCCACGCACAGAAAATATCTATGCTTCACCTTTCAAGGCAACGTGTACGAATTCTGCATGCTGCCGTCCATTCCAAGTGCATGAATGCAGCACTGGCTCCACTCAGGCTGCGGGGTATTCAGATCTTTAACTACCTGGACGATTAGCTAGTTTGTGCATGTTCCAAAGCACACGCCAAGGGTCACACCAGACAGGTCATAAATCATGTGACGAAGTTAAGGCTCTCCATACATCAACAAAAGAGCAACTTCGTACCGTCTCAGTCTACAGTGTTCCTGGGGATCAAATTGAACTCTGTGAGCTTGCATGCCTGTTGGAAGACAGGATTCGGTCGTTAAAAGTCACAATCTCCCAATTCAGAGAGGATGCTCTTCTACAGATCAGAATATTTCAAAAAGGTTGTTGGGGCTGATGGCAGCCGCCTCGAGAACCCTTCCCCTAAGGTTGCTGAGAATGAGAATGCATATAAATGCCCAAAAACTGCAAGTAGTAGCCCTGGCATTATCTAATTTTCACCAGCAGTTCATGTACAAACACATGCTAGTCCGGACGGACAACATGACAGTGGTAGCCTACATAAACCACCAAGGCGGCTTGCGCTCACCAGGCTTTCACAACACAGCGCAGACTCCTGAGGTTTCGTACTGCACAAGTTGACCTCTTCGCCACAGCAGAGTCCACTCATTGCCCCCTATGGTTCTCTATGGAGAGAGATGGGGGCCCGCTGGGAGTAGACGTGCTAGCTCATCTCTGGCCACAGGGGCTCTTGTATGCGTTCCCTCCGCTACCTGATTCTGTGTCCCCTGGGGTACACTTCCTGGCAGTGTAATTTCTTAAAGGGTCTCAGAGGTTCAGTCCAATGAAAATCATAGTCCCTAAGTTGTATCTGGAACTGGTGCTTGGGGTCCTTACGGGTCTCCCATTTGAGCCCATGGCTTCAGCAGAGCAGCGCCCAGTTTCCCTCAAAGTGGTGTTTTTATTAGCCATTACGTCTGTCAGAAGAGTAAGTGAGCTTCATACGCTGTCCATCGATGACACATGTATGGCTTTCACTGGAAATGACTCGCGTGTAACATTAAGAATAAAATGCCGTACGCTTGGACATTACAGCCCATTCTAACTGGGGCCAAACGACTTTGTGGGCTCTCTTTCATGGCACCTCCTTGGATGAGCTTTGCAATGCTGCTACATGGACAGGTAGTCAGACATTTGCGTGTTTTAACCGCCTTGATGTTGCAAACCGAGCGAAGCCCATCCTCAGCTCTAGGGTGTTGCAGGAGGCATACCTTTAGGTGTCATGAGAGCTCTGAGCCTGTACTGTTGGAAATCTGGAGCCACAACAGCTTTGGTACAACTTCCCATTCGGTAATGGTTGTCATTTCACTTAAAAGGGAATGTTAGGTTATTACCATAACCCTGTTTCCCTGAAAAGAATGACAACCATTACCCTTCGTGGTCGCGTCCCCAGCTAACCTTCGATTTCGAAAGAAAATGGCGATATGCTTCTGTGAGGACGTCCGAGGCGGGAAGGACTTCCTCCTCACAGAAGGGCCCTGAAAGGGCAGCTTTTTTTATATATGCTCAGTGATTGACGGTCAGAGAGGCTCTTCCCATTCGGTAATGGTTGTCATTCTTTTCAGGAAATCAGGGTTATGGTAATAATCTAACATTAAGTCACAGTGTTTGCAACGTTGTACCGCATCTGTATCGTGATGTCGCGCGACCACAATCTGCCCCCCACTGTAGATATAAAATCTACGCCATTTTTCAAAAAAGTACTATTTGCTATTGAACATCTACAGTTTAATATTTTACATCAACAAAATAAATTCTTCTCAATTTTCTTTTCAGCTACTGTTTACCAAAACACAAAATCTTTTAAATTACATCTGCTAGAGGCAATGACCCGTGTGTCATTGACTTTACATTATGTTATTATTATACGACAGATAAAACCAAATATACAAAATGAAAAGGATATAATGAACCAAGTTTACTATATGACTGTGACAAAGTGCCCGCCCCTGTGTGTATTTTCTGTTATATGTTGCGGGTTGTGTGTTCGGTGAGTGGAGAACGGGATTGGAGACAGAGGTAAAGAGAATAAAACTAATAATAACGTAAAGTAAAAGAAGCTTACCGTGTTTTGTTTAGTCCGTTTTGTTTGTCTGTTTATTTTGGCGAATGTGCCATGTCCTGTTTTTGTATTGTTACAACCGTTTATTTTCTGTCTGTCTGTTCATTCATTAAATGCTGAGTGAAAGAAGATAAGAACATAAAGTTTACAAACGAGAGGAGGCCATTCGGACCATCTTGCTCGTTTGGTTGTTAGTAGCTTATTGATCCCAGAGTCTCATCAAGCAGCTTCTTGAAGGATCCCAGGGTGTCAGCTTCAACAACATTACTGGGGAGTTGATTCAGCTCCACCAAACTCCATCTCTCGTTATTTATTTCCTGGCTCTGGTCTGATGCCACCCACTCTGGCCATCTTTGTGACAATGACCAATACAAACAATTGTACATAATGGAATAGCTGGTATTGAGCAATAATTTCATCCTCAGGGAGATCAAAAAGGGTAATGCGGACCCTAAATACTCTCCCTTCTCAGTCTCTCCCTCTGTTCCTGGGTTCTTCAGGAAGGTTAGGAACCTGTACTCTGTCGTAAGAAATGCCCCTGAAAATTAATGATATCATGTATTTCACGGAAATGGTGTATTTGACTGCTTACCTTGAAAAATATGCATTTTATTTTCTTTACAGTATTTTACATTACTGTATTCTTCACCTCCCCTGTTCATTTGATACTTTATCAAGTAGAAGCAGAGCTACAGTAGCTGTATACAACCCGGCTCAATGTCATGCATTTGGTTACTGCGGCAAGGGGGTCAAACAAATACCAGCTTCATGATTAAGGAATTTCTCATACTGTGCAATGACATTTCTACATACTACTAGAAATGTACAGTGTGCAGGGCTCGCAAAATTTTGGTAATGGTACGTGACATTCAGGCAGTCCACTGTAGACATTTGGTTGTCCAAAAAAAATGTCAAGTTGCCCATAATTGACCTATGGACTGATTTGTACAAAGTACACTGTACTCAATATAGCTACAGTATCTCAGGGTTCATACAAATTCCATACTTTTCCCAGACTTCCATTTGTTTTTCACAGACTTCCATTTGTTTTAGTTAGTTTCTACTAGTTTTTCTATAGTTATCCACATTGGTGGGCATCTACAGTGCATTATAGCTTTTTGATCCAGAGCAGAAGTTGCTCCTGGTTTTCTAAAAGTATTTGTCAGAATCTGGAGGTACACATCTAGCAAGATACAATGCAGGTATGCAAAAGAGAAGCAAGATACAATCTAGAAATGTCCAATATTTGAGAACTACGTTGCATTATTTACAAAAAAAAGAATATACAATGTTGTATACTCCAAGTATAACTTGTGCCAAAATAGAATAGTATAATGGTACCAGTAGTATACTAAAACCTGACAATTTTGGCACAAGTATACTTTTTTGTAAGAGATGATATTGGATCCTGATCCAAACTTCTTTATACCCTCTTAAATGTTGAACACTATGGGAGGTGAAAAATAACAAAAATGAAATAACAAATGTGGATGCATTATATATTAAAATGTTATATTAAGCACACAAGTCAAATACTTAATACAGTACATCCACGCTATAACAACCCTGTTTGGGTCCATAGCCTTTTGTTCGCTATAGTAAAAAGACAATACAAAACGAACAATATAAGCTGCTGGAGTAAGTTAAGGAAGCTGCCTTGGATAAAGGCATTAGCTAAATTATTAATAATATTAGTACTGTTTTATTCTTTGATTTTCTTTATTATTACAGTATTTGTCACTACTAGCACTAAATAATAAATAAATAAATGTTGCTTTGCCATGCCGGTTGCATACAGCTGACGAGCCAACATCAGCAGCAGGTTTTTTTTTTTTTTTTTTTTTTTTTTTTTTTTTAAAATCAGTACCTTAAAATCGTACAATGAAGGCCACATAGCGAGGATGTAAATAGTATATCTACTCTGGGCTGACGGTTTGGACCTGAGACTGTTGCTGCACTCAGTACTGTAAGTTACAAGCAAACACCATACATTTAAAATAAAATTACCGGTACATTTTAAATCCCATAAAAGAAAAGAAAAAAGCGATGTCAACATGCTACGTGCTAAATCTGAGTCAGTGATAATAACTATGGTAGACTATTTTTTTTTTTTTTTTTTTTTTTTTTCCTGGGTTGGGAAATCAGGTTAACGATTTAATAAAGGTAACAACAAGATAACAAAATGTGAATCTTGGTGAGCTGAGTGCTGTAGTTTGGAATTCCAGTCTTTAACTTTGTTTAAAAAAAACATAGCCTTCAATATAAAAGTATTTTGGCTGTCTAGTGTCCGTTTTAACCTTTGTTTCACTGGAGCAGACACAGTCATGTGACATATACCAGTGCGCTGACTAGATAGATAGGCAATCCTTGCGGGACTTGGTCAAAAGCAATGTGTACATGTACGTCACCCTGGAAATCACTCAAGCGTTACCAATGAAAAACATTGATCACTCTAAAACGTGTTTTACCGGGATGATCTGTGAGCGGAATCTCGACTGCGAAACTGCTGTTTGATTAAAGCACAGAACGTTATCTTGTTATAGAGTGAAAAAAAATCAGATTGCCCGTCGTGCAAGCAGCCAAAAAAAAAAAAAAGACATGGTCCAACAGATTTTTTTGGTTGTCCCGGAACGTCGGGCTAGCAATTTTGCGAGCCCTGGTGTGTATAACGAGAAACACAAATGCTTTGGTTTTGGCATTTCAGGTGTGAAGTTAGCGTTTCACCTGTGTGTAATATTTTGAGATCCAAAGGCAGCAAAATAGGCTATGGGAATTACATGGTCATTTTAATTGATGTTTTAACCACTTCATCTCCAGTTGTAAAAATGAAACCCCTTCCCAGGTACCAGATTTTGAAAATAATAATAATAATAATAATAATAATAATAATAATAATAATAATAATAATAATAATAATAATAATATACTGGAATCAACTCCCCAGTAATGTTGTTGAAGCTGACACCCTGGGATCCTTCAAGAAGCTGCTTGATGAGATTTTGGGATCAATAAGCTACTAACAACCAAACGAGCAAGATGGGCCAAATGGCCTCCTCTCGTTTGTAAACTTTCTTATGTTCTTATGTTCTTAATAATAGTCAAACCTGGAATTGCTATAAAACTTTAACATACAGTGCCTATAGTAAGTATTCACCCCCCTTGGACGTTTTCACAGTTTGTTGTGTTACAACCTGAAATTTTGATGCATAATCTTTTTTTTAATTTGATTTACACAACCTACAACACTTTGAAGAGGCAACACCATTTATGAAAAATAATGAAAATTTTTTTCATTATTTTTCATAAATGATGTTGCCTCTCCAAAGTGCTGAGTTAAGTATTCACCCCCCTGAGTCAATACTTGGTAGAACCACCTTTGGCAGCAATTACAGCTGTGAATTTTTTTGGGGTAAGTCTGTACCAGGTTTGAACATCAGGATCATGCTATATTCGCCCATTCTTGGCAAAATTGCTCAAGCTCCGTCAAGTTGGATGGAGATTGTTGGTGGACAGCAATCTTCAAGTCTTGCCACAGATTCTCAATCAGATTTAAGTCCGGGCTTTGACTGGGCCACTCTTGGACATTCACTTTCTTGTTTTTAAGCCACTTCAGTGTCGCTTTGGCTATGTGCTTGGGGTCATTGTCCTGCTGAAAGGTGAATCTCTGTCCCAGTCTTAGATCTTTTGCAGACTGAAGCAGGTTTTCCTCCAGGATTTCCCTGTATTTAGCTCCACCCACTTTGCCCTCTACCCTGCCAAGCTTCCCAGTCCCTGCCAATGAAAAACATCCCCAGAGAATGATGCTGCCACCACCATGCTTCACAGTAGGGAGGGTGTTACCTGGATGATATGCTGTGTTGGGTTTGTGCCAGACATAACACTTTGCATTTAGGCCAAATAGTTCCATTTTAGTTTCATTGGACCACAGAATCTTTTGCCACATCTTTTCAGTGTCTCCCACATGCCTTTTTGCAAATTCCAAGTGGGATTTACATGGGCTTTTTTCAGAAATGGCTTTCTTCTTGCCACTCTTCTGTACAGGCCAGATTTGTGGAGTACCTCAGCTATTGTTGACACATAGACAGTTTCTCCCATCTCAGCCATGGAATGCTGAGGTCTTACAGATTTGTCATGGCCTGCTCTAAGCAGATTCTGGGTTGTGCCGTATACCTTCCACTTCTTAATGATCGACTTGACTGTGCTCCAAGGGATATTTAATGCCTCTGAAAACTTTTTATACCCCTCCCCTGATCTGTGTCTTTCAACAACTTTATCCCATAGTTGTTTTGAAACTTCATGGTAATAGCTTTGCTTTGAATGCACTACCAAACTGTGGGACATTACAGAGACAGGTCTATTTAATCTGAAATCATGTGAATCACTTATTGCACACAGGTGGACTCCATTTAACTTATTGTGTGAATTCTGAAGGCAATTGGTTGCACCTGTGCTTATTTAGGAGTGTCACAGCAAAGGGGGTGAATACTTACATAATGAAGACTCTTCAGGTTTTCTTTTTTTTATTGATTTGTTTTTTCACCCCCCCAATTTTTCACACATTGAAAAGTGTTTTAGGTTATGTAAATCAAAGGAAATCTCATTTAAAATGCATCAAGATTTCAGGTTATAACAACAACTGTGAAAACATCCAAGGGAGGTGAGTATTTCCTATAGGCAGTGTATGAGGAATAAAACAAAACAAATAAATGTGTTTTTCATTAACCCTTTATGCTCCTGTGTACCACATACCCATGTCTAATATAGAGATAACACTTTTTTTTGTTTCTTTTAACAATGAAAACCAAAACGGTGCTAATAATGCTAATAATAACAATCAACAGTAATTATCAAGTAAAAATCAAAACGTGTGCGAGATCACGATGGCTTTGCAGGGGTGACATCAGACCAAAAATGCAAACTTCAAACAATTAGGAATGGTGGTGAATCTGCATCCAGAGTTTTATTAAATAATAATAATAAATCACAAACAAAAGCTTTTAAACAAAACACTTAAAACACACCCGTTCTCCACTCGCCAAAACACACAACCCAGTGTGAGTGAAAACATGCAGCATTTATGCAGCTGTACCGAGACTCGATTGCTAACACTATGTAACACAATTTTTGTAAATTTACAGTATAATCGTAAATCTCGAAAAACTACTCACTTCTAAATCTTTTGTAGTATTTTTTGTATTACTTTAGTATAAATACATGTTAATTTGGATTCAGATGTTGTTTTTTTCTGACTTTATGTGAACAAAGAGACACAAAAGCTCCCGTTTTCTCATTGGAAATAGTGATATTTCAAAATATCACTGTCCTGGTCACAAAAGCAAAGTTTGTGGGGAATAATAGCCATTTTCTATACTTTTGAGGCATAAGCAATTAGGAAATAACACTTACTACCCAGGTACAAAAAAAAAAAAAAAGTGTTACACGGTGTAATCAATCATTCAATTAGAGTCTCAGTACAACTGCACGTGAATTAATAAAGTGCAATTCCCCGTGCTCCCATATTATTTTACCTGCATGTGAAGTGCTGTGCAATCCTCATGCCTAAATACAAATATATAGTTTAAACCTTTGTGCTCGCAACCCATATTTATATCCCTTGTATAAACACCAACATTAACACTCTACATACAACATAAAACACTGATAAACATAAAAAGGGGCGGGACACTCCGACACATATGTCCCCCCTTGTGCGCAGCACACCAGGCCTCAATGGCCACCTCCCTCCTCAGTCCCAAAGTCCCGGTTTATAATCCCAGCCCAGGAACAGGGGTAGCAATGGGCCCAAGGTGGCGGACACAGTGGGAGGTCCTCCTCCCACCTCAACAGCTGTATCGGCCAGGCCGACTGTACACAGGCTGGCTTCTCCGGCCAAGGCAATCCTGGCCGCCGCCCTGCTGTCTGTGGGGGTGGTCTCCTGACCTCTCCCCCCTTCTTCATAGCCAGCAGCTCCCCCTTCTGGGGCTCCGGCCACCAAATTAAACACCAACATTAACACACTACATACAACATAAAACACTGATAAACATAAAGGGGCGGGACACTCCGCCACAGTGTGCCATCATAGACATGCTCTGTGCCATTTATTGAAATGTTCAATACAACAGAACCTGGGGTTGCCTTCACAACCACTGCACATTTTTCTGTGTCTTTATGCTTTCATTTTCGCAGCAGACCCTGCACCTTTTTTACGGTCTCTGCTACCCTTGTGTTGAAGGGGGTCACAGAAGCGTGTACACAACTACTTTGTACAGGCATTGTGATGGATCTGGCTGCCGCAGATGCCTACTTTATTGCCTTGTACCCAGTGCTGTATTTTGATAATATTTTGTCACAGCACTACCATTTCAAACCAAACAGACAGCTTCCCGTTTGCAGCTGGCTTACCTGTAAAGTAGCTGCATGCTCTTTTGTATAGTCAAAGTGATTAGCGTTTTGGGAACAAAAGCCAAAAGAGCACTCCAATGGAGAATGCAAACTGTCAAGTTCCACAGGTGGGTGCACATTTGTGTAAACAATTGCATAATCAAATGCTGGAGTACTGGCATCATCGTAGGGATCAGTAATAAACATCCAGTCCCCTGCTGTTCTAGGCTACGCATCCTCTTCATCACCATCACTAAGTGATAAATCAGCATCACTGTCGCTGGTATCGAAATCCTCCGAACCAACTTTGAAATCTTCATCACTCCCTTTTGCTAAAAACTATATAAAACTACAACTATACAAGTAAAACTAATAAAAACTAATCATATATATATATATATATATATATATATATATATATATATATATATATATATATATATATATATATATATATATAGCTCTGGAAAAAATTAAGAGACCACTGCAAAATTATCAGTTTCTCTGGTTTTACTATTTATAGGTATGTGTTTGGGTAAAATGAACATTTTTGTTTTATTCTATAAACTACTGACAACATTTCTCCCAAATTCCAAATAAAAATAGAGCATTTATTTGCAGAAAATGACAACTGGTCAAAATGACAAAAAAGATGCAGTGTTGTCAGACCTCGAATAATGCAAAGAAAATGAGTTCAGATTCATTTTTAAACAACACAATACTAATGTTTTAACTTAGGAAGAGTTCAGAAATCAATATTTGGTGGAATAACCCTGGTTTTCAATCACAGCTTTCATGCGTCTTGGCATGTTCTCCACCAGTCTTTCACATTGATGTTGGGTGACTTTATGCCACTCCTGGCGCAAAAATTCAAGCAGCTGGGCTTTGTTTGATGGCTTGTGACCATCCATCTTCCTCTTGATCACATTCCAGAGGTTTTCAATGGGGTTCAGGTCTGGAGATTGGGCTGGCCATGACAGGGTCTTGATCTGGTGGTCCTCCATCCACACCTTGATTGACCTGGCTGTGTGGCATGGAGCATTGTCCTGCTGGAAAAACCAATCCTCAGAGTTGGGGAACATTGTCAGAGCAGAAGGAAGCAAGTTTTCTTCCAGGACAACCTTGTACTTGGCTTGACTCATGCCAAAGCTGCCAAATTCCAGCCTTGCTGAAGCACCCCCAGATCATCACCGATCCTCCACCACATTTCACAGTGGGTGAGAGACACTGTGGCTTGTAGGCCTCTCCAGGTCTCCGTCTAACCATTAGATGACCAGGTGTTGGGCAAAGCTGAAAATTGGACTCATCAGAGAAGATGACCTTACTCCAGTCCTCTACGGTCCAATCCTTATGGTCTTTTGCAAACCTCAACCTTGACTCTTCTTTGCTTCTCATTGATGAAGGGCTTTTTTCTAGCTTTGCATGACTTCAGCCCTGCCCCTAGGAGCCTGTTTCGAACCGTCCTCGCCGTGCACTTCACCCCAGTTTTTTTTTTAGGATAGAAGCAACCCGACGCTCACTGTATTCCTCTGCCAGTAAAGCCAGAATTTAACCCTTCTTTTCTCACTCCAAACTTTCCTTTTCAACTCTTTGGGCATGGTCAATAGTTATTTTTTTATTCAAATTACTTTTGAGGTACTACTAGCACTGTTTTGCCATCCAGCTGGTCCTATTGCAAGAGGACAGTGATGACCCCAGGAGTGTTTTTTTGTACTTTTCCTCATTACATAAGATTTGGTTCAGGTGATCCCCTAATCAGTACCTCATTCAGTAGAATGAGGTGTGCCTGTGTTGGAATTCAACAGACACTGGAATGGAATGGCTGCCATACATGTAGAGATGCTGATTTAAGAAATTTGCAGTGGTCTCAATTTTTTCCAGAGCTATATATATATATATATATATATATATATATATATATATATATATATATATATATATATATATAGAGACACACACACACACACACACACACACACACACACACTTGTAAAAGTTGAACGACTTCCTGCAATATATCGCAGTCTTCTAAACTCCCACAGGTAAATGTCACTTGACCCTCCCCCAACTTTCATTGCACATTCCACAGTACTAGCACTGAAACGATAGACTGAGAAACCGATCCTAGACTAGAATGGGAAACTTGACGTACACACGTACTGAATGGTACTCTAAGTGGGTGTTGAAGTGGTTAACAGGTTTAGAAAACTCGAAGCTATCATGCAAAGTTGTTTTTTTTTTTAAATTTTTTTTTTAAATCTGCTTTGTCTGCTCGGTGCTTTTTTTGTCGTCTTGTTTCCAGCAGAAGTTTGTTACATTTTTAAAGATTGTATCAATAGCAAAGAGAGTTCCAATGTACATTTTAAAGAGTCGACTCAGTAGCTGGGCTGAATGTAAAAATATTTCAGCCTTGGTTTTTGGGTGATGTTCTTGATGTACTATCAATGATAACACATTTTAGGCAACTTACATCAGTAGAATATAATGTAAACAGAATTTTATTATTATTTAATAAAATGTTTAGGTCTTTTTTTTTTTTTTATTTTATTTTTTTAATTTTTTTTAAATTGTCATTCTTGAATTTCTTTTAAAAATACTGTGAATTTTCCAGGCCCCTATATGACTGCTGCCATAATGCTCTTTCCTATCAGCTGCGCCCAAATAAAACCAGTATGAAATCAGACTTATTTCTGAACCCTTTTAGAGCCGGTGCTGCTGTTCTGCCACTTCATAAATCTCATTTTAATACTACAGACCCCACTTAAAATTTGCTCATGCATACAATTAAGACTAGATATGTCTTAACCCTTTGCGGATCAGCTCCGACATTACAATTTTCCCTTTCTAGTCCGATGTCGGACCCTGTCCAACATCATCAAAAAGACCTAAAGCACAGGTCTCATGTCGTTTTTTCTCTGGAAAAATATGAGAAAACCTTTCAATGGCTGAGTGACACAGATAGGAGCTGAATGAAACTGAAAAATTAAAACATAAAAAAGGGGCGAATCTCATCGCCCCATGCACTACAGAGATAACACGGATAAAGGAGATAGCTGCTTCTGCATCCAGAGCTCAAAGAATATCACAGACATTTACAGAGCTTTGTTATACTTTGTTCTAGTAATAAAATAATGACTTGGATCGCATTATTGAGGAGTTTGGTAATAAAATCAGGAGAGGATTTATCAGTATGCATGTCTATAAAGAGGTATGTGAAAAATACAGCGAACAAGGAGTGGTGCTTGGCTGGAGATACAGTACTGTGTCCTTTTGTGATTCAATGCATTTTAAACCTGTTTTACGCTGAAAAAAAATTTAAACACTACATGTAAAATAAACGCGTGTGAAAATAAACTGGAACCAACGCGCCTGACAAGCGCTGAATAAATGGAGTGTAAAGGGTAAAGTTCATGGCTAATGAGCGGTGGTGTGCATTGCATGGTGGAGCGCATTTTGGAAGTGCTAGCACAGCCTTAACTTGCCAAAACTGTCATGACACATATGGGACAATTTTAGTTGCCCCATATGTATCACTTATAATTTTACGGCGCTATAGCTTCAATGCTGTCGTTAACGCTTGACACATGACTTCCTATGTCCTTTGGACATTCTTTGTAGTATCGTCTCCTAGAATGTTTTGTAGTTGGTATGGTCAAATCCTCCTAGTGCGCAGGGCTCAGATTACTTTTTTTCAAAAGGTACTATATCCAGGTGCACACTGACAAATATTACGCGCATATAATAAAAATAAATCTTCAAAAAGTACAGACACACACAATCTTAGAACAATAAAGTATCTATTACAAATTGAGTTCAACACTTTTAGCCACATGCCTTGCTCTTGGAGATCATTATAATAAAATCTGCTTATTCAAGTAGAGACGGGGGCACTTTACACCACCAACAATCAAATCAACCACACTGCTATTTGAGTTAATTGCTGCCGTTAACATTGCAACAGTGTGTGATAGATGCATGTTTGTTGTTATTATTATTGTTATTATTATAACAATTATTATAATTATTATTATTACTATTACTACACATTTATTTATTTAGAATGCAGTTCTATGAGATCCCAGCCAAAGATCAGTAACTTGGCACAACTGGGATTTGAACAAGCAAGCTCCTATTGTATAACCCACCCTACACTTCATGGGACACTGCCTGTGCTATTGTTTTTAAAGCCTTACGAACTGTACCTTTGTCCACTATGACTTTATCACTGCTTTACCTAAACCCTTGGCTGTTTCTCACAGCAAGGCACAAATACTCACATCAAGCACATACTCCTGAACCACAGCATGAAGGATGATGGCAATGAAAAAGTAGAAGAGCACGGTGACACAATCCCTCCACCCACACTGATAGAGCGATACCTCTCCATCTAGAGACAAGGGGACAAAAAACGAGGACTAGGAGTCAAAAGATTTAGTATACAAACCCTTCCTAGCTCAACACTCATGACACTGCGCAAGCTGGAGGAAATGTAGTGAGAATTCCTGAGCTGGAATTCTAGCTCAGCACTACACACTGTGACTGTAGGGTTTAGTGGTAATGTGAGGGAAATTTATGTATTCTAATACAATTCTATATTTTTCTTGCAGAGTTCTTCCTACATTCTTTCATCTCCCCTCACCCAACTTAAAATGCAATGCAAGTAGCCTGCAGATCTGCTAGCCAGGGCCAGGAAGAAATTAACAAGATTGTGCTGATTAGATAAGGATACCAGGCCAAGTGGCTCAAGAAAGTGTGTCTGTTTTTCTAAATGGTCAGACTCTGATAAAATGTGTCTCTAACCCAGGTGTTAAAATGTCTATTGAAATTTATGAGTAACTCTAAGTGGGTTAGAGAATGTCTTTGAATTAGCTTTGCCAGTCAGCAAACCTTTAAAATGTTTAGATAAGTTTCCTAAAACTTTCTAAATACAAGATTGACACTAACATTTTGTTCATAATTTTCTTAAACTAACAATACCAAACATTACACACATTGTGATGATTGTCGTATGTCTAACTGCATTTTGATAACTGTCGGTATAATTATTAAGAAAATATTTGTTTTGTGCCTTACAATGACATCTGGAGTTATTCATCTTTTTGTGAGCAACATGAATATGAAGGTTTTATAGAGACATGAAGGAGCACAGTGGAGTTTCATTTAAGTTACTTTTTAAGAAGATATTTGATGGAGATATTTGATATATAGAATCATCTATATATATCTGGAAGCTACAGAAGATGCCTTGAGGGAGAAAACCTTCAACTTAAGAACTTCAATCTGCCTTGGAACTAAACTTTGAATTGAACTGCAACCAAAAGACAATATCTTTGAAAAGGATTAACTGCAATTGACTGTCTACGTGGTGTTTTTAAAAGACTTCACACATTGTTCTTGGAAATCTAACAATTTGCAACCAAACTCCAGGACTCTGAAAAAAAGTTTTGCAATGGATTTTTTTTACAACTGGACTTGCAAAACTTCCTGCTCTTAAAACCTTTCTTCAAGCTCCACAAGGGTAAATACATAATTCTTAACTTATCAAGAGTTGCCTATAGCTATTAGATTTAGAATATCTATTATGTGTTGTCTTTGCTTATCCATGTGTGCTATATAACAAAACTAGTTAAAAATCATTATTTCTTAAATTGTCTGTGGTTTTTGTTTGAAACAAGGTGCACTTTTACAGAGTAAACATTCATGATTGAATCAATTAAATAAAGCCAGAACTGCAAATTACTATTGGAGTAATGTATTGCTGTAGTTTATAGCATAATTGGTGAACTATAGTGACCAAGTTCTTTAATAATAATTTGTGAGGAAACCACATTGTGATATGACCTAGATGTAAAAATGTAAATATACATGAGTAAGAGATGAGGACTGAGAGCCAGGAGGCAGGGCACTTGGGATTATTACGTCCACAGAGAATAATAGCAGATTGCCGTCAGACTGTAATTCCACTAAGGGGTCCCAATGGCCATGTAAAAATAAAAAGTGAAGGACAAGATGTATTGTACAGATGTACTGTATGTCTGTACTGCTCTTTACAGTACCTTAGTTTGTACCAACTGCCAGTCCAGTTTTAAAAGCTAGTAAAAAGCGACGTTTTACAATTGAGAGCTGTTTTGAGAATGTGTACTCATTTTTAATATTTTCAAAATAGGGCCACAATAGCAGCTACTGCTAGGTAACATTCAAAAGCAAAGGGTTGGCCATACTTTGGCTTTGCTAGCTCCTGCTCTGAAGTGGTCCTGGTGTCTCAGTTCCAGACTGGCTCCAGCAGCCCCTGCTCCAGCTCCAGCAGCACCTGCATCTCCACACTGCTGCTCCAGTTTCAGCTGCTTTTAGCTGCCTGGCTCCAGCCCCCGCTCCAGAGCCACTAAAACCTCTTCTCAGTAATGTACATTCTTGACTGTCATAGTAACATCATATTTAAGTTTTTTTTTTTTTTTTTTTTTTTAAACTGTTCAAATCAGGTTGAATCTGCTTTTAGCGACAAGAAAGTGAAATCTGTTTTTAAGATTCTCTTTATTTTCCTTTATCTTGAAACACATTTCCATGAATCTAGACTGCATTCTCCTTGTATATTGGTGTCCGCCAAAAATTTCAACATTTTCTGAAAGTCTAAAAAGAATGTGTTGGGTTGCAGGGGTCGAGGGCAGTGTATGTTTTTTTACATTTTTATATTATTTCCATGCCTTCCTGCAAAAGTACTATAGCCACCAGAGATGTTTTTTTTGTACAGAAGAGCTCTAGGGCCACGTGAGAAACTCAATTACAACTTTGAGCTGGGTCTGAAGAAAAGCCAAAGAACATACAGTGGCTGTCAAAAGTATTCACCCCCTTGAATTTTTCCCACATTTGATTGTGTTACAATATGGAATCAAAATGGATTTAATTAGGAGTTTTTGCCACTGATCAACACAAAAAAGTCCATAATGTCAAAGTGAAAAATAAAATCTACAAATGGTTCTAAACTAATTACAAATACAAAACAGAAAATAATGATTGCATAAGTATTCACCCCCTTGAGTCAATATTTGGTAGAGGCATCTTTGGCAGCAATTACAGCCATCAGTCTATTTGGATAAGTCTCTACTAGCTTTGCACACCTGGACACTGCAATTTTTGCCCATTCGTCTTTGCAAAATTGCTCAAGCTCTGTCAAGTTGGATGGGGACCTTTGGTGAACATCAATTTTCAATTCTTTCCACATATTCTTAATTAGATTGAGGTCTGGGCTTTGACTGGGCCACTCCAGGATATTGACCTTTTTGTTTTTAAGCCACTCCAGTATGGCTTTGGCTGTATGTTTGGGGTCATTGTCCTGCTGGAAGATGAATCTTCTCCCAAGTCCCAGGTTTCTTGCAGATTTCAGTAGGTGTTCCACCAGGATTTCTCTGTACTTTGCTGCATCCATTTTGCCCTCTATCCTCACAAGCTTTCAAGGCCCTGACGCAGAGGAGCATCCCCATAGCATGATGCTGCCGCCACCATGCTTCACCATGCTTGTGCTTAACACCTAGTGTTGAGGCCAAAAAGCTCTACTTTGGTCTCATCAGACCATAGAATCTTCTTCCACTTGGCCTGCTGGCAAACTCTAGCCGAGATCTGACATGAGTTTTTTCAACAGTGTCTTTCTTTTTAACACTCTCCCATAAAAGGCCAGTTTTGTGAAGCACCCGGGTTATTGTTGCCATATGCACAGTGTCTCCCAGCTAAGCCGCGGAAGACTGTAACTCAACTCCTTTAGAGTTGCCATAGGCCTCTTGGTGGTCTCCCTGACTAGTGCCCTTCTTGCCCAAATACTGAGGACGGCCTGTTCTAGACAGATTCACAGTTGTGCCATATTATCGCCATTTCTTAATAATGGACTTTACTGTCCTCCGGGGGATATTCAATGCCTCTGAAATGTTTTTATATCCTACCCCTGATTGGTGCTTTTGAAGAACCTTATTCCGGATTTGCTTTGAATTTTCCTTAGTCTTCATGATGTAGTTTTTGTTTGGAAATGAACTAACCGACTGTGGGACCTCCCAGAGACAGATGTATTTAACCTGAAAGCATGTGAAACACCTTCATTGCACACAGGTGGACTCCATTCAACTAATTATGTGACTGCTTAGGTGTGTCATAGCAAAGGGGGTGAATACTTATGCAATCAATTATTTTCCATTTTATATTTGTAATTCATTTAGAACAATTTGTAGATTTTATTTTTCACTTCGACATTATGGACTTTTTTGTGGCAAAAACTCCTAATTAAATCCATTCTGATTCCATGTTGTAACACAATAAAATGTGGAAAAGTCCAAGGGGGGTGAATACTTTTGAGAGCCACTGTATGTAAACTTATAGAAACTAAAATAAGATCCAAAATGGAAAATTACCTATATGGTAACAGTATCCTGGGAGACAGTCAACATGGTTTTAGGAAAGGGAGATCGTGTCTAACTAACCCGCTTGATTTTTTTTGAGGATGCAACATCGATAATGGATAATTGCAAAGCATATGACATGGTTTATTTAGATTTCCAGAAAGCTTTTGACAAATTCCTGCATAAAAGATTAATTCTCAAACTGAATGCAGTAGAGATTCAAGGAAATGCATACACATGGATTAGGGAGTGGTTAACATGTACAAAACAGAAAGTACAGATTAGAGAATGGTTCCTAAAGGAGAGACCTCAAAATGGATAGAAGTCAGGCTTAATGGTCTGTAGTTACCTGGTTCAGTTTTGTTTCCCTTTTTGTGGATCGGTATTACATTTGCAATTTTCCAGTCTGTTGGTACAACCCCTGTGTCAAGAGACTGTTGCATGATCTTGGTTAGCGGTTTGTAAATAACTTCTTTCATTTCTTTGAGTACTACTGGAGGATCTCATCTGGACCAGGGTATTTGTTTATTTTAAGAGCTCCTAGTCCCTCTAACTCTTCTGCCTCCGTTACAAATATGTTTAGTGTAAATTTTTTGTAGATTTACCTGTTTTTTGCGATGCTCTTGTAAAAATCAGAATATATATCTTTTTTTTTTTTTTTTTTTTTTATATCTCATGAATGCTGCAATTTACCGTTAAATTTCTTGCATCACACTCAGTTATTTCTGCCAATTTCTTCCACTTCGTGGCAGTTGTCAAATTCGGACATAGTTTGCCTGTTATAATTTGCTTTCTTTTATTATATTCCTCCATAAGTATTATGTTTTTCCTCCTCTGTCTAGTTTGGGTTTCTTTTTTTTCTTTTTATCAGCCATACTGTAGTTTTCCTTAACTGGAGACAGGATTTACAGAGTACAGTAAGCTACTTGCCTGTTGGTTGAAATCCTAAGTCCATGCATACTTTCCCCTTAGCTAAGGAGAGCTGTTAAGATGTTTTGTGAAACACCCTTAAGTTTTTCCCTTAGCTAAGTGAAATACTTAATAATAATATGTTTTATGCAACCGGGCACTGGCAAATAAGGCACAGGAGTTTTCCACTGCGTAAAACAAAAAAAATACATTACTCTCCCACTCCGGTAAGAAGGTTCGATATTCATCTCCAGATTTTCTTTTTAGCTATTTTTTCTGCATTTATGAACAAAACAGAAGCCAGTCCTGTTCAAAGTAAAGTTAACGGTTTCCAAACTTCTGTAACTCGAGTCCCGAATATACAGAAAAGTAAGGGTGGATATGATTTGCTAGTTAGTTGCTATGTAACAAAAAAGTATTGCTGCCACTCTGCTAATTGGCCAAGGTCAGAAATGGATTTGCTTTTGATGGGGGGGGGGATTGAAAAAATACAAATATAAAAAATGAATTAAAGAATTAAATAAATAAATCAACTTGTTCATTGTATAATGAAAAATATGGGAAGTTCAAAGAGCCGCAGTTTGACCACAAAAGAGCAGTATGCGGCTCGGGAGACGCCCGTGATCTAGACAATGTGGGGGAAGTTATAAAAAAGGCCAACATGATACACGGATATATTGGGAAAAGTGTTGAATTTAAATCAAGGGAAGTAATGTTAAAATTGTTGTAATACGGCAGGGAAGGGGTTAAGTTTCCCTGCCTAAAAAAACATGTGAGACTGTATATGTGTTAATTGTTTAATTATTAGTTATCCCCTACACCTGGTGTGTACTGTAAATTAGCCAGGTGCAGGGTATTTAGAACATAAGAAAGTTTACAAACGAGAGGAAGCCATTCGGCCCATCTTGCTCGTTTGGTTGTTAGTAGCTTATTGATTAATTGATCACTCTTCTTTGCACTCTTTCTAGAGCAGCAATATCTTTTTTATAGAGAGGTGACCAGTACTGAATACAGTATTCAAGAAGAGGTCTTACTAGTGCATTGTACAGTTTTAACATTACTTCCCTTGATTTAAATTCAACACTTTTCTCATTGTATCCGAGCATCTTGTTAGCCTTTTTTATAGCTTCCCCACATTGTCTAGATGAAGACATTTCAGAGTCAACAAAAACTCCTAGGTCTTTTTCATAGATTCCTTCTACAATTTCAGTATCTCCCATATGATATTTATAATGTACATTTTTATTTCCTGCATGCAGTACTTTAAAAGAGAGCAGCTAGTATGTTCTGGGCTGCTGTAGTGTGAAGAGCCCGGTTGTGAGTGTGTGCCTTTCAATGTTTTGTGTTTTGTGACAGGTAAACGGCTTAGCCGTCCTGCGTGTTAGTCAGGGACCTGTTAGTGTATAGTCAGAGCTCCAAAACTGAGTTAGGTTTTGTTTCAATTTTGTTTGTTTATTGGTTCGTGTTTATTAAAAAAATAGCGCGTCAGCGCTTTAAACTTCCATTTTCGTGTCCTGGGTCCTGCTTAAAAGGGGCAACGAACATGTGAGAGGTGAAATCATTTTACACTGTACAATGCATTAGTAAGACCTCATCTTAAATATTGTGTTCAGTTCCGGTCACCTCGCTATAAAAAAGATATTGCTGCTCTAGAAAGAGTGCAAAGAAGAGCGACCAGAATTATTCCGGGCTTAAAAGGCATGTTATATGCAGACAGGCTAAAAGAATTGAATCTGTTCAGTCTTGAACAAAGAAGACTACGTGGTGACCTAATTCAAGCATTCAAAATTCTAAAAGGTATTGACAGTGTCGACCCAAGGGACTTTTTCAGCCTGAAAAAAGAAACAAGGACCAGGGGTCACAAATGGAGTTTAGAAAAAGGGGCATTCAGAACAGAAAATAGGAGACACTTTTTTACACAGAGAATTGTGAGGGTCTGGAATCAACTCCCCAGTAATGTTGTTGAAGCTGACACCCTGGGATCCTTCAAGAAGCTGCTTGATGAGATTTTGGGATCAATAAGCTACTAACAACCAAACGAGCAAGATGGGCCGAATGGCCTCCTCTCGTTTGTAAACTTTCTTATGTTCTTATGTTCTTAAATAAATGTTGAAAAAGTATCATGTTTTTGTGTCATTTGTTTAATCAGGTTATCTTTATCTATTATTAGAACTTAGATTAAGACCTAATAACATTTTAGGTTTGAAATATGTGAAAATCCTACGGGGTTCACAAACTTTCTCGGCACTGTACGTGTCACACTACATTGTGAAAATAACTGCAGTGATTTTGTACCAATCTTCACCAAACTTATTTTATTATTCAATCCTAGAGTCTTTTGTACGTTTCGGACTGCATTGGACTATAATCTTTCACTCACTGTCCTCTTCTATGCAATTATGCGGACCCTCTCTATATATGCCTGCACTGGTTTTCACTAAAGGTAATGATTGCAGGTACGAGAATACATGATTCTAGTTGTTAATTCTGGACGATCCCTTATATCAACAAAAACAGTATGCTCACTAATCCTTTGTGGTCCTATGCCGGACATTACAATTTTCACAATTTTCCTTTTAATGGCCGAGTGAGACCGATAGGAGCCGAATGAAACCGAAAAAAAGGGGTTGTAATCTCATAGCACCATGCACTACAGAGATAACATAGACTTAACAAAAGGAAATAGCTGCTTCTGCATCCCACACAAAGAATATCACAGACATTTACAGAGCTTTTATTTGATGTTACAGTAATAAAATAATGACTTGGATCACATTGAGGAGTTTGGCGATAAAACAAGTGATCAGGAGTGGATTTGTCAGTATGCACGTCTGTAACTGCGTGTATTCAGTTTGTGATTAAACTGCAGAGCTGCGTGTGCTTCCAGCCACTGGCTAAATACAACACTGAAACGGGTAAGTGAATTCCAGTGCATTAAATGGTTAAATTGTTGATTCGTTAAGGTAAATTAGGCTGCACTTAAAAAGAGTAATTTAGATTTCCTTAGTGTGCTGGGCTGAGTTGAATTGAGAGGCTGATTAGAAAGGTGTGTTAAGTATACGTCTCCAGGCCAACAGGATAGTATAAATTGGCAATCGTGTCTTAGAACGCCAGCCGTTCTAGGGCAGTCTGAGCGAGGACAGGCAGCGTTAGGACCTTTTCCCAAACACTCCAGCTGGCTACTAGAGGCCTCATTCCTTCTTTGATACCTAACATCTGGTTCCCCTGGACAAAGCAGGCTCACTCGTTCTCCACTCCCAGAATGAACACTGGTAAGTACCTGCTCCACGTATTCTTACTAACTGCTTCTCCCCCTATGCTGCCTGCTATAAACTTGAAAATCTCCTTTTTCAACTGTCGCTCCCTGACTGACAAACCTCTGCTTCTCAGTGAACTTATAACTGATACCAATCAAACTTCTCTGTCTAGCTGAAACCTGCCACTCTGTAAACTACATGCACTCGCTGCATCTAGCCACCCCAAAGGGCTATTCCCTCTTTGACAAATCTCGCCTCACTGGCCGAGGTGGGGGCACTGCTGTTATTGAAAATTCTGTTCTTGCTTCATCAGTTCTTTCTTTGCCTTGAGCTTGAGCTAGTGGTTCCAACGATAGAGCAAATAGCAATGGGAAGAGAGGACATCCTTGACGTGTTCCCCGTTGAAGTTTAAAGGGGAGGATTGACAGCTACCAGTCATCACAGATGCCAAAGAATTGTTATATTGTACTTGCACCATATAAATAAAACCTGGACCAAATCCAAAGCATTCCAAGACTAACCAGAGGTATTGCCACTCAATTCGATCGAATGCCTTTTCCGCATCCAGGGAAAAAACAGCAAAGATTCAGAGTGGGAGGCAGCATCACAAATGACATGTAGTAATATTGTCAGAAGCTAGACGCCCTCTCACGAAGCCTGTCTGATCAAAGTGGATCAAACTACCAATATATTGTTCTAATCTAGAAGCCATGACCTTAGGCTAGAGTTCTGCATCCGTGCATATAATGGAAATTGGACGATAACTGGAACTTCATTTGGATCTTTATTTTTTTTCAATAACAGTGAGATTAAGGCTGTATTTTGGTCCCTATGAAAAGAGCCTGTTTCAATAGCATAAGTTTATAGAGTTCAGTATAAAGAGGACCAGCTATATCCCATATTGCTAGCAAGAACCCAGGGGGGAGGCCACCTAAGCCCGGAGACTTATGCTTTTGCATAGATTTAATTCCCTGTTTTAATTCTTCTAAGGTAACAGGTGCATCAATAAGTTTACTTTCATCAGGATCCAGTTTAGGTAGATTTAGTTCGCTTAGAAATTTTTTACAAGCAGTGTGCTCTGTAGTGGTCTCTGATGTATATAATTTGGAATAGTATTCTTGAAATGTTTTATTAATTTATTTAGGTTTTGTAACCAATACATTATTTACAGTTTTAATCGTGCTAATTGCTGCCAAACATTCATTATGCTTTAGTCTCAGAGCTAGTAATCTCCTCGGTCTTTCCCTGTGGCAATAATAATTTTGCTTGGTGTGATGAATGAGGAATTCTGCTCGCGACAACGTTAGGGCTTTAAATTCGGTTTTGAGAATATTTAATTGTTTTGCTCTATCATCAGAAAAAGCCTGCTTCTGTCCTTTCTCTAAAATTTGAATTTGAGTTTCAAGATTAAGAATTTGTTTGTTTCTAGAGGTGTGTATATGGGAAGAAAATGCAGTACAATTAGCTCTCAGAAAACTCTTAGTAACTTTTCAAAGAACCTGAGGATTCTTAGCAGAACTGAGATTAAACTTAATAAACTATTGTAGTTTATTATTAATTTGTGTAATAAACTCTGAATTTTGTAAAAGAGAAGTATTGAAAAACAGTAGAAATAGATATCAGACAGATATGGTAAGCAAAACGGTACAATATAATTGTAGGCAAGCACTGGCAAATAGAACAACAATAAAAGAACAAATTCGTAAAGAACAGATTCATAGAAAGTCAACACTGAGACATATTAACAATAAACACAAGGCAGTCAGCAGAGAGTAGAAATTACTCTTTTACCTGCCAAAAACATAAAACTTCACCGATTTGTGACCCCTCAACACAGCAAGGTAACGCTCTGATCGCCAAACCCCCGCACTGACTCCAAGTCAACCACAAGACAAAAAATATCTGTATATATCGGCTTATTATTTTTTAACCTTATACACCTAGACCCGAAGAGGAAAAAAGAAAAGTCTCTTCTGAACTGTGACATTGCTGTAATCCGGGAAAAAGCGAAGTGAACAGCCACCGTGCTGCAGGGTGGAGCTGCTCCTAACTCCAGCGAGAATGGCCTGACGGTCGTTGTAATGTAGCAGCTTGAAAATCAAGGTGCGCGGCCTATTTCTACGGCCTTCCTTTCCGCTGTAGATGCGATGGGCTCTTTCGATCTCAATAGATCTGCCCTCCAAAGCCGGAACCCATTTAGGAAGATTACGTTGAAGGAATCTGATAGGGTCATCCTTCTCTTTGCCCTCGTCTAACCCAACAAGCCTTAGATTATTTTGCCGCTGTTTGTCCTCGTACTGGACCAGTTTCTCCTGCAATCTATCAACAGTAAGTCTGGTTTCAGCTGACTCTTGTTTGACTGCCCAAACAGTTACCTGCATATTGTCAGACTTAGAAGTAAATGTTTTCAAATCCTTTTCCAAGGATTTGAGCCTCTCCGTTAAACCGTAAAGTTCTTCCCAAATCACTTGTCTCATTAGGATCTGCAAATCTGCAACCGTAGCACACAGTTGTGACTCGGGGAGGTCGGTACTCATATCCTTTAACTTTTTCTTTAATGGTGAGAAACTCATGTCTTTATCACGTTTCATTGCCATTTCCAATATTTAATAACTTTTATTGAATTAAGTGGCTAAAAAATGCCCGGATAAAGGAAAAAAAAATAACCGTAGGGTGGAAGGGAAAAGCAGACCCAGGCGTCCATTCCTGTCTGCAGGTCACGTGATCTCCGCATGCAGTCTGTTTTTATGCTGGACGCAGTGGTGTTGCAAACCCAGTCAGTTGTGGTGTCCCCCAAGGATCTGTTCTTGGGCCTCTTCTCCAATATCTACATGCTTACCTTGGGTCACCTCATCCACCAACACAACCTCATGCTTCACTCCTATGCTGATGACACCCAGCTTTACTTAAAACTTGACCCTGGTAGCCCATCTGCCATGGGCCGGCTCTCTGCCTGCATTCAAGACGTCGAGGCCTGGATGTCTGCCAATTTTCACTAACAAATCTGAACCCCTAGTAGGATCTAAAACTCAACTTAAGGACCTTAACGAAGCTGCCTTGAACATCGGAAACTGTCTGATGGTGCCTTCCCCACAGTACGAAGCCTTGGTGTACTTCTAGACAGTCTCCTTTGATGCCCACATCGCCTCTGTGGTCAAATCTTCCTTCTACCATCTTAGAAACATCTCAGAAGTTCATCCCTACCTTTCCCCACTGGATGCTGAGATACTTTGTCATGCGTTTGTCTCCTCTCGACTCGACTACTGCAACTCTTTATATAGTGCTCTCCCAGCACACACCATAAACCGACCGCAGCTAGTTCAGAACGCTGCAGCCAGGATCCTTACAAGATGTAAAAAATGTGATCACATTACCCCAGTCTTGCTCAGCTGCACTGGCTACATGTTCAAAACTCTACTGCTCACCTACAATGCCTTTCATCACACATGTCCTGATAAACTCCTCAACCTGCTGACCCGCTATGTCCCTACCCGCAAGTTGAGGTCCTCCGACTCTGGCCTGCTTGTTATCTGCAAGCAAAAGCACACCGCACTTGGACAATGCTCATTTAGCTTCATGGCGCCGACTCTCTGGAGCTCTCTCCCAGCTTTGGTTCATGATGCTCAGACTGTAACTCGCTTTAAATCAACTCTCAAAACCCACCTGTTCTCTCTTGCTTTCCATGCGCCTTAAGCCTAATATCTGTTGGACAACCTGTTTTTTTGGCTGCTTGCCCAACGGGCAATCCGATTTTTTTTACTCTATAACAAGATAACGTTCTGTGCTTTAATCAAACAGCGGTTTCCCAATCGAGATTCCGCTCACAGATGATCCTGGTAAAACATGTTTAGAGGGATCAATGTGTTTCTTTGATAATGCTTGAGTGATTTCCTGGGTGACGTACATGTACACATTGCTTGTGTACATTTACATCCTCAATCTATGGCCTTAATTATACGACTAAATACTGATTTTTAAATAAATAAATAAAACTGCCGCTGATGTTGGCTCGTACAGCTCTATGCAACCGGCACGGCAAAGCAACATTTTTTTTTTTTTTTTTTTTTTTTAAATAAGGAACCAAGATTTCAATTAACATTTGCAATTGAAACAAAACAAACAAACTTTATTGAGTGCTTTTTTTTGGGGGGGGGGGGGGGGGGGGGGGGTATACTGGGGTGTGTTCTTTAATCGGTCGTATATACCTGTGTTCTTCAATAAATATAGCCAGAATATTGGTTGCAGCATGCCACAAATAGGTACTGTACTTGTAGTTCTATTTTTATTCACAATCTCAATGCTATTTTATTATTATTATAGTAGTGACAAATACTGCAATAAAGAAAATAAAAAAATAAAACAATACTAATATTATTAGTAATTTAGCTAATGCCTTTATCCAAGGTGACTTCCTTAACTTACTCCAGCAGCTTATACTGTTAGTTTTGGATTGTCCTTTTACTATAGCAAACAAAAGGCTTTGGACCCAAACAGGGTTGTTATAGTGATGGTATACTGTATTAAGTATTTGACTTGTGTTTAATAGACAACACTTGCACATTTTAATATATGATGTGTGCACATTTGTTATTTCATTTTTGTTATTTTTCACCACCCAACATTTAACAGTGTGTGTAAAAAAGTTTGGATCAGGATCCAATATCATCACTTACAAAAAAGTAACATACTGCAAGTATACTTGTGCCAAAATTGTCCGGTTTTAGTATACTATTGGTACCATTATACTATCCTATTTTGGCACAAGTATACAACATTGTATATTCTTTTTGTAAATTATGCAACGTAGTTCCCAAATATTGGACAGTTGTTAGATTGTATCTTACTTCTCTTTTGCATACCTGCATTGTCTCGTGCTAGATATCCACCTCCAGATTCTGACAAATACTTTTAGAAAACCAGGAGCAACTTCTGCTCTGGATCAAAAAGCTATAATGCTCTGCGGCTGCCCATCAATTTGAATAACCATCAAAAAACTAGTAGAACTAACTAAAACACAAGCCTGGGAAAAACAAACGGAAATCTGGAAAAAGTTTGGAATTTATAAGTTTACAAACGAGAGGAGGCCATTCGGCTTATCTTGCTTGTTTGGTTGTTTGTAGTTTACTGATCCCAGAATCACATCAAGCAGCTTCTTGAAGGATCCCAGAGTGTCAGCTTCAACAACATTACTGGAGAGTTGGTTCCAGACCCTCACAATTCTGTGTGTAAAAAAGTGCCTCCTATTTTCTGTTCTAAATGCCCCTTTATCTAATCTCCATTAGTGACCCCTGGTCCTTGTTTCTTTTTTCAGGTCAATAAAGTCCCTTGGGTCGACACTGTCTAAACCTTTTAGAATTTTGAATGGTTGAATTAGGTTGCCGCGTAGTCTCCTTTGTTCAAGACTGAATAGATTCAATTCTTTTAGCCTGTCTGCATAGGACATGCCTTTTAAACCCGGAATAATTCTGGTCGCTCTTCTTTGCACTCTTTCTAGAGCAGCAATATCCTTTTTATAGAGAGGTGACCAGAACTGAACACAAATATTCAAGATGAGGACTTACTAATGCATTGTACAGTTTTAACATTACTTCCCTTGATTTCAATTCAACACTTTTCACAATATATTCTCCTAGTTTCGTGTTGTCTGCAAATTTAACAAATTTGCTTACTATACCACAATCTAAATCATTAATGTGGATTAGGAATAGCAGAGGACCTAATACTCCACTTGTTACCTCACTCCATTTTGAGGCTTCTCCTCTAATCAGTACTTTCTGTTTTCTACATGTTAACCACTCCTTAATCCATGTACATGCATTTGCTTGGAGTGAGATACCCTGAGATACTGTACCTATATTTAGTACAGTGCACTTTGTAGAAATCACAGTCCATAGGTCCATTATGGGCAAAAGTCGACAATAGACTGCCCAAAGCGCAAGTACCATTACTAAAATTGAGCCCTGTTCACGTATTGTTACTATCATGTATTCTGCACTTTCCACTTTATTGCACTATTTCATGTATTCTGCACTTTTCACTGTTTTAGTGTGCTATTTCATGTATTATGCTACTATATGTACTATGCACTTTCCACTGTATTCAGTGTACTATGTATTATGCTACTATCACGTATTATGTACTTTCCACTGTATATCATGTATTATGCATGTCTATTTGAAGTGTTATGGATTTTCTTGTAATTATTGCATCTTGTAAAGCTCATTGTGATGTGTTCCTCTATGAAAGGCGCTATATAAAAAAGATTGATTCATTGATAAAGAGGTATGTCAAAAATACAGCAAACAAGGGGTGGGGCTTGGCTGGAGATAAAGGACTGAGTGTCCTTTTGCGATTCAATGCCTTTTAAACGTGTTTTACTCAAAAAATATTTTAAAACAGCATGTGTAAAATAAACAGCTTGTGTAAAAAGCAATGGACCTGACGTGCCTGACAAGTGCTGAATAAATGGACCGCAGTTAGACATTTTATATAATTATTTTTGTTTTCAAATGTTTTAATTTAAATATTCAGGAAGGAATTTTTTTTTTTTTTTAAATGTGAAAGGAAGGAAATAGGGAGCTGCTCCAGTGACCCAGCTCCAGCTCTGGAACTCAGCTCACAAAACTGGAAAGCTCCGCTCCGGCTCAACAGCATGGCTAACCCTACCAAAGTAGTGTTCTAGAGTTTTAGTGTGTTAAGTCATCACAATAAATGCAAAAGTCAAATAACAGCACACATGGGTGTCACTATAGCATTGTACCTGGTGTATTTTCAAGGTTAACAATTTAAAATCTAAAAGAAGATACTAAATGTAACATAAGTCTTAAGAATTTATTCTGAAAGAAATACTAAACATGATAAACATTGTCAATTTTGAAACAAAATCAGGCTGTGGGGAGAAAAAAAAAATGCTACTCTGTCTTGGTATGTCAGCTATCATAATTTAAGTTTGCAAAACACCAAACATATTACAATACCGGAAAGTGCATGATCAATTCCTGATAGATTGGAGTGCAAATTTGTCATTGCATAAGTGTCAAGGGAGCATTGCATAAAGGTTACACCAACTGTTTGAGCGGGTTTTACATAAAAGGTTAAAAAAACAATACATCTTCAGCAACATATGGAATTGCAGCCTGATAAACCTGCACTCACTTAGACCAACAGTCTGTTTCCATGCCCTTCTCACCTGGTGTCAGAGTGCTGGTGTTGTACTGTGGGAGAATGAACAGGAAGGCTGTCTTTGCCGTCACCTAAAAGAGAACAGATGGGTTAGGGCCTATTCAC
The DNA here is from genome assembly GCF_017654505.1 of Polyodon spathula. Lineage (NCBI taxonomy): Eukaryota > Metazoa > Chordata > Actinopteri > Acipenseriformes > Polyodontidae > Polyodon > Polyodon spathula. The sequence continues at coordinate 46,436,658 of NC_054538.1, forward strand.
ACTTGGGACGTGATTTTTAATACCCAGTTTACAATAGCCACTTTTAAGCCGGCTTAGGTCTTTTCTTTGTAGTGTAAACACAGTGGTCCCAGGTCCAGCCATCCTAAAGGGGGGCTCTGCAACTGCCTTGGTCTGTTTTTTGCTTTACTGTGAGCGCATCGGTCCCTGAGACAGCTCACATTTGCTTACGTACACTGTCAGGGTCAAATATACAGACAACAGCAACAAGAAGTTGGGATTGTTACTTGGAAAACAGAAGAAAAAACATCTTTGACAGAATGGCGAGAGACAGTAGCAGAGGATTCCAAAATACAAACAGATTTTCTGATTTGTCCTATAATGTGAAGACATTAAATGTGTTTATTTCATGTGGGATAAATGTGAAACAAGCTCAGTTGCAACAAAACTGTCAGAAATATACATTTTTCACACATATCTACAAACATTCATATTTTGTGGGTACCTCCATCTAGAATTAAACAAATTACATTAAAGTCACCAAGAAAATGAAATGGTTTCTTTCACGAAAAGTAAAGCACTTTTAGACCTGCACACAGTGCTTATTTAATTAATTACAGGCATCACGGCACCAACAATTAGGTGCCTATAATATTTGAAAAATAAAACTGCAAGCTTGTGGAAGTTTAATCAATTTAAACGTATAGGCTTTATTTGTTAAATTGTATTATCGGAAGTGGCGTGATGTGAATATATGTGCAGGCACTCGCTTCCAGCACTATTTTTACACAAAGGACCGTATTTGCTTCTATAAGGAGATCATTTGATTTCTGAAAGGCTTTTTTTTTTTTTTTTATTCTATCATCGATAGTACCGTGATGCGTGGTTAGTTCTAAGGTTTCACTATCGAGATATTGTTCTCCAAAACACCCGATGCATCAACGTTATGAAAGCTTAAAAAAACGGAATACATGTGGAGCTGAGGATTACTGTGTAAAATTGGTATTAAAGCTTTAAAAACTAGTATCCACACTATATTGATTACACTGTTTTATGCATATACAGTAGTAATTACAGAGTAACAACCAATCAAGAGAAAAACTACACAGGACATTTTAATAAAACGCACAACAATAACAGCAGTGTGTTTCCAAAACACAGATGTAAAAGACAACATTCCCCTTTTCATCCCTATCCAGTAATTTTGTTTATACCACAAAGTAATTTTATTCAATGAAACATGTAAAAATGCTTCCACTGCTCCCTGCATCCTCAAACCAGAGGTCTCAAGGGCCGTTCAAACCGGACGCAGTGCGCCAATGTCATGCGGCAAAAGCAATGGTTATCAATGAAGGTGGTCACGCGCAGCGGCAGAGGGAAGCAGCACCCAAGCAGCGCACAGGAGATCAAATATTTTCAACTTTCACCAAAACACGTCATGATGTACACTACCAGCAACCTATCAGGGGAAAGTAGGAGGCTCCTTTGCGAGGAAGAAAAAACAAAAACAACAATGTACAATAGAGGGTTCTGATTTTGGATTTTCCAGAGCTGTATAATACAACACTAGGTTTGAAATCTGCCTTCATCTTTCCCCGTCGCGTTCGGTGTGAACAGTGGTCTGCAGCGACTGAAGAGCAACACACAAGGAGGCTGCACGTGCGCCGTGTCCAGTGTGAACAGCCCTTAAGGCTAAAATGCACTCATTTTTTGCAGTAACTGGCAACAACCTGCGCACTTCATTTACTAACTTTCACAAGTTATTATCATAAATAGACTGTCCAGGTAAACCTATTTGCATTCTTACAAAGCATTAACATAAGCATATTTGTGTCTGTCTTACAACTGATTCTCTGATTTCTCTCTGTAAAAATGCACGTCACATTCGTGCAGAACTCACTCAGGCACCAGCGAATTAACTAGTACAGGGTGGGTGATGCAGGCGTCTGGCGATTCTGCCTCTAGAGTGCTGCTCGGTGCTGCTCATGAACATACTAAAATCAGTGAAGCACATTCTTCCTGCATTACTTAGAAGTATAAGTACTTTGGTAAATATAAATACAAATCACAATACTTACACTTTGACAGTTTTTGTTTTATTTTCCTTTTTAAAAAATGATCATTTCAGAAATCAAGAGTTTTGAAACAGGTAAAAATATAAATCAGAACATTAGTCAAATACACATTTAAAAGTATAGTAATTGAAGAAGACATACCATGTCCATTATTATTATTCTTTTTTTTTTTTGCAAGCTTATTCATCATGTGACTCAACTCCATGTATCTGCTGAAACTACACACCACTTCTTTCATAAAGACATTCTGTCTGGAGACACACCTCTTTAAATCTTGCAAATAACACTGCAGAATTAGGAAAGAAACAATTGAGAGGATTAATTATGTGTTTAGATTAAAAGGGGCGCTACTTAAATTACAATCGGGTAATACATAGCAGTGAACATGTTTTAGAGCAACGAGTCAGTCAACACGCCTTTATCAGTGTTTCATATTTTATCCTGGTTATTATTATAATGCCAGTAAAATGCTAAACTTAATTTATGGAGTACTGTAGATAGGATTACTCTCACAAGACATTGCTGGACTGTTACTAAATTGTTTCATATTTCTATTGTTATTGTAAACACCAGCAATAAGCTAAAAAGGTCTTTTCAAAACAGCATTATTTGACTGAGCTAGTCGAACCCATTTACAACGTACCTGGGATATAACATACACACTGGATATAAAGAACTAGTATGATGGAACCAAATAAAATCGTATTAAATCCTGTTTAAATTCTCCTTTTAGTATATACTGTGATAGTGCACACTTCCTGTTATTACGCAGTGGTCTGTCCTGCGCATATTGCGTACTCGTAGGCCTACTTCTTGCTGTTTGAACTTGACCTTGCTCTCGTAATTTCTGCAGTATTATCATGGACAGCGCTAAACGGTCATCAATTTCACTTAAGGACAAACTGTACATTATTGGAGAAATCTTAAAGGGACGAAAGCAGGCAGAATTATGTTGTCAAAGAGCTCAAGTCTAAAAAGCAGTAGCCACTGACGCAGTCAAAGCCCCTGTCCACACTGGGGGGAAAAAAAAAAAAAAAAAAAAGAAATCCAAGTTCAAAACAGATATACCTGAACCCTAGCTCACCAGTGTTAGTGCGTCCAGATTGCCGTCATGAACTGGGTTCGTTTAACAGCTGTTAAAAAAAAAAAAAAAAAAAAACACACATGGATGACTATCCCACAAACCACTGTAATGTATACACATTCTCCCCCCCCCTTTTTCATTGAACACGGAGCAGAACAGAGGAGCTACGAGAAAGTGTCAAAGTAATCAAAAGGGGAATAATTCGCATGGGGGGGGGGGGGGGGGGAGCCTAAGTCAAGGCAAACAAATTAGATGGGCAACTGGTCAAAGGGAAATTCTGGGGCGGATAAGACGTTCTTTAAATTTAATTAAAGTCATAATACAGACCTTTAACTTGCTAATAACATACGTCCAGATTACAGTTAAACCAGTTTATGTAACCCAGTTATGCCGACAACCGAGTTTGAGACTACCTCCCGAGTAGGTTTTGGTTGTTGATCTCAGTTATGGTCCGTGTAGTGTAGATGCAAATCGATTTAAGCACTTTTAAACAGGTTTTGAACCCTTTAATCTGTTCTAAAACGCTAATGTGGACAGGGCCTAAAAGACTTAAAAAAGCATACAGGCAATGATTACTGTACTGTGCCTGAACTGTATGGTAGTGTTTATTGACCAGTTTTATTATTTCTAGAAATTATTACTGTACTTTATTAATTTATTTTACTAATTACAGTATTATTCAGTACATTACATGTTTTTTGTTATTTTTTCTAAATTTGTTTAGCTGACAAGCAACATAGAATTACTGTATTAAATTATTAAAATACAGAATGATACATACTGTATAGTAATGAACAGTATTAGTTACATTACATTGTTTTATATTATTTCTTCTGTAATAAACCATTATACTACATACACTGTATATGTACATTGATCCATTAGTACTGTACTAGGTTTTGATTTTTGTTCTGATTTGGCAGGTATGTGCATGTACCTGGTTATTACATACCTCACTTATAACATACTGTTTTTACAGTCCCAAGGCAGTACTTTGTATAAGAGTTTCACTGTACTGTGTTAGTGGAAGACTAAATATGATTCTCACAACTGTGCTGGACATTTGGTTTTCAGAACTGTTGTAATATAATTCTTAGGTTTTCCTACTTATTTTAATGCCAGCAATGAGCCAAGTGATGATAATAAACATTATGATAGGTTTGAAGTGTCTTCAGGTGCTTTACTTACTATTACAGCAACAAGAGTCTGATTAATAAAAATTACCACAATTGATTTTTTTTTCAGATTTACTTAACTAGCAACATTATATTTATGTTCAAATGCCATATTTAATTGTTAATACATTGACAGAAAGTGGGAACAAATGGAATTGAACATTTTTGAAAAACGGAATTTGGTATTCCCAAGAATGGAGCAATTAGTAGCCCTAAAGATGGTTACAATTGAAGGCAGTGCAGAATCCGGTGTTTTATGTAGTAGCATAAAGCAATTTTATGCAGGCCACCAGTTAAGCATGCAGGCTATATGTATGATAACAACTGAAAGTGCTACATAGGATTACAGGATGATACACAATCAGAGGCAGAGCCACAATAAATGTCTTGTTTAAATTTAAAGTAAATTGTAAAATTGTTGATACTTTATTGGAGTTCTGTTGCATAATTGTATAATGTAACAAAAATATATTAAAAAGGGTTAATGCAGGACTTCCGGTGACATGACCACTCTAACAGATGCTTTCTAGGGGAGCTTCCACTGTAGCTGAAGTTAATCTGCCCTCACCTAAGTAATAAACCCCAAATACATTAAATGTAAGAATAAACAACCTCAACAAAAGATGAGTCAAACTGCAAAAAAAAAAAAAAAAAAAGAGAAGCTTAAGAAGAACCTGGATGAGAAAACATGAGACACGAGTAAGAGCAACACACTTCCGGTGGAACCACGTGATTCACCCCCGTTAATAGAGACAGTTCTAGCTGAACTGAAAACTACGTAAAGATGTTTATATCAGTCTTGACAGAGTAGAAGGATCTGTGAAAGAAATAAAACAATCAATTTCAAGACTCGACAAAAAAAAAAAAAAAATTGGAGAACCCGAAAACAGAATCAGTGAAACTGAGGATAGTTCTATTAGGAGGTAAGAGAGTGTTAAACTATCTGCTTAACAGGGAAAGGCAGCTGGAGGAAAGATGTGAAGCAACAGAAAACCGAGGAAGATGAAACAATCTGCGAATTGAGCTCCTAAAACTGCCACCATATCTCAAATTAAGCATTGATCGCTACTGCCGCAACCAGCGGACCCAAACCCTCCACCAAGATCAATTGTATTGAAAGTTCTTAATTTTCAAACAGAACAACAAATTCTTTTCAAGGCATGGGGCAAGAAAGAGCTCAGATACCAATGAAAACAAATCTCAATGGACCAGGACTTTTCGGCAGGATTACAACACAGAAATCAAAACATTAAGTCCTAGGCTCCCTGCCCAGCCAGATTAAAGGTGTTCCTGGACAGCTGCACAGAAATATTCTACTCTGCTTGGGAAGCGATTGAAGACCTACAACATCTGGGGATCACAGCAAAACATTACTTTTGTAAACTAAAACCTTCAACTGATCGTTCAAGCCAGGAAAGGATTAAGATCCCCCTTTCTTAATTAAATGCTACTCTATCAATGTGATGTGTGTGTGTGTGTGTGTGTGTATATATACACACGCACACACACACACACACACACCACACACACACGGAACAAAAACATAAATGCAACATGCAACAATTTCAAAGATTTTACTGAGCTAGTTCATATAAGGAAATCAGTCAATTGAAATTAATTAATTAGGCCCTAATCTATGGATTTCACATGACTGGGAATACAGATATGCATCTGTTGGTCACAGATGCCTTAAAAAAAAAAAATTGCCTCACGACAGTGGGCCTCAGGATCTTGTCACGGTATCTCTGTGCATTCAAATTGCCATCGATAAAATGCAATTGTATTCGTTGTTTGTAGGTTATGTCTGCCCATACCATAACCCCACCGCCACCATGGGGCTTTCTGTTCACAACGTTGACATCAGCAAACTGCTCGCCCACACGACGCCATACATGCTGTCTGCCATCTGCCCTGCACAGCCGAACCGCAGTCAGGTCAAGACCCTGGTGAGGACGACGAGCATGCAGATAAGCTTCCCCGAGCCTTTTATTGTCCCCAGCACAAGTGTACCTGTGTAATGATCATGCTGTTTAATCAGCTTCTTCCCAGCGACAGCGAGTGGGAGAAGTACAGGCGTGGAAAAGTACTGAGCAGTTTAGAAGCAGTAAGGAGAAATTGCATCTTTAATTGCTTTAACCAGAAAACACAGGACATTGAGCTGCTGCTGTGTTTCCCCAAAGTCAAACAGCCGCGTGTGTTTTTCTGATAACAAACAAGCTGAAACTCGGAGCAGCTGATTCAAATTCAGCGCAGTTCTGAGACACGGGCGAGGGGAGGAGCCAACAGCACAGCAGAACAATGCAGTTAAATGAGGCAGTCTTCCCAGCGACAGCGAGTGGAAGCGACAGCGAGTGGGAGAAGTACAGGCGTGGAAAAGTACAGAGCAGTTTAGAAGCAGTTTGAAAGCAGGTTGACGGCTGCAGAAGAAACTAAACTTCAAAAAAAAAAACCTCAACATGGTCTTCAAGCCAGTAATCTGTGACACCTGCTTGATGTGGGAAATCCGAGAAAACCCAGCCGAGCTAAACCAAGTGTGCGTAAAGTGCCGCGCGATCCAGGATTTGCATAAACTAGTAAGTATGCTAGAAATGGAGCTGGAAGAAGTGCGACAGCAGCAGGATCTTGAGGAACTGGCACACCCACAATTCATGGAAGTCTGCATCACCCCTAACAAACTGAAAGTCACCAGGGAGATAGAAGGTCAGAACAGCTGGGTTCAGGTAGGCAGAAGCAGGGAAAAAAAGAAACTTCGTCAAACACAACCACCAGAAATCAAAACAACCAACAAATTTGAGTCACTTCAGAATTTTGATGAGCAGAACCAACAACAAGAGAATGAAAGGAACAACATCCAGGACCCTACTGACAGTGGTGACCAGACAGCAAAAAGAAGGGAGGTCATAACTGTTGGGGACTCCACATTGAGAAACACAGCAAGTTCAATTTGCAGTTTGGACCCCCTTACTACGACAGTGTGCTGCCTTCCGAGAGCCTCGGTCAAGCACATCACTGAGAACGTGGACAGGCTCCTAGAACGAACAGGAGACGACCCGGTAGTAGTCGTCCACATCGGTACAAACAACATTGGAAGAGACAGACCAAAATCCCTGCAAAACAAATTCAGAGAGCTAGGAAGGAAATTAAAAGAGAAAACCAAAACTGTGGTATTTTCTGGTATACTACCGGCACCTTGCAAAGGACCATATGGACAGCTGGAAATAATTAATCAAAACGCATGGCTGAAGACGTGGTGCACAGGGAAGGCTTCACCTATCTTGATCACTGGACCACATTCTACAACGAGGACTATCTGTATAGACGGGACGGACTGCACTTAAATAACAAGGGAACCAGTCTACTTGGAGAAAAGATCCTCGAGCAGGTTCAGAAGCATTTAAACTAGAAAGGAAGGGGGGAGAAATCAACAAAAAAACAGAAGGGAGACCGCATCAAAACAAGAACAACAACTCAGGTAAGACAACCATTAAATGTATTTATCTAAATGCTAGAAGTATCAGAAACAAAATTCTAGAACTTGAAGCTACTGCACTAACAAGTAACTATGATGTGATAGGTGTTACTGAAACTTGGTTGTCTGAGAGTGATGGGGACGAATATAATATTTGTGGGTATACACTGTATAGGAAAGACAGGCAGGACAGAAGAGGAGGAGGGGTAGCGCTATACATAAGAAACAGTCTTGAAGCCCAGGTGTTAAACCTGGACAAAGAAAATAAAGCCGAATCAATATGGGTCAGAATAACGGACAAAAATTCAAAGGGCATAATAATAGGAGCATGCTATAGACCGCCAGATTCAGACGGTGAGCAAAATAATCTGTTATACAATGACATTAGAAATGCGTGTAGCAAAGGAGAAGCCATACTAATGGGGGATTTCAACTTCCCCCATATAAAATGGGAAAACCCGGTGGGTAGCACGAAGGATGAAATAGAAATGGTGGAAATGACAAATGACTGCTTCCTAACACAATTTGTCAAGGCACCCACTAGAGGGGAGGCATGCCTTGATTTAGTCTTTTCAAATAACGAAGATAGAATAACTAAAACAGAGGTCAGAGAACCACTGGCAAACTCAGACCACAACATGGTCTCATTTGAAGTGTTTTTTAAAACCCCAAAAGTAATGACTAAAGCTAAGGTTTACAATTTTAGAAAAGCAAACTATGAAGGTATGAAACAGAGACTAACAGAAGTAGATTGGAGTAAAATAGAGAAAACACCCACAGAAGAAGGATGGTTGTTCTTCAAAAATGTAGTACTAGAGGCGCAAAACAATTACATCCCTAAAGTAGACAAATCTAAATGTAAAACTAAATTGCCAAAATGGTTTAATAGATCAATTAAAAAAAATATTCAGTGAAAAAAGTCACTTTATAAAGCATTAAAAAAGGACCAAAAAGAAAGTACGCAGAAAGAGTACACGGAACTGCAAACGCAAGTCAAAAAGTTAGAAAGGCCAAGAGAGAAATAGAAATGAACATTGCTAAGGGAGCTAAAACCAATTCCAAAATGTTTTTCCAATATTACAACAGCAAGAGAACATTCAAAGAGGAGATTAAATGTTTAAGAGATACAAATGGCAAAATCGTAGATGAAGAAAAAAAAATAGCAAATATATTAAATGATTACTTTTCACAAGTTTTTACAAAGGAAGATACTGACAACATGCCCCACATGTCATCATGTTCCTATCCAGTTTTAAATAACTTTAACATAACTGAGGCAGAGGTGTTAAAGGGACTAGGAGCTCTTAAAATAAACAAATCCCCTGGGCCGGACGAGATCCTCCCAGTAGTACTCAAAGAAACGAAAGAAGTAATTTACAAACCGCTAACCAAGATCATGCAGCAGTCTCTTGACACAGGGGTGGTACCGACAGACTGGAAAATTGCAAACGTAATACCGATCCACAAAAAGGGAAACAAAACTGAACCAGGTAACTACAGACCAGTAAGCCTGACTTCTATTATATGCAAACTTATGAAAACTATAATAAGATCCAGAATGGAAAATTACCTATATGGTAACAGGGTCCTGTGAGACAGTCAACATGGTTTTAGGAAAGGGAGATCGTGTCTAACTAACTTGCTTGATATTTTTGAGGATGCAACATCGATAATGGATAATTGCAAAGCATATGACATGGTTTATTTAGATTTCCAGAAAGCTTTTGACAAAGTCCCGCACAAAAGATTAATTCTCAAACTGAACGCAGTTGGGATTCAAGGAAACACATGTACATGGATTAGGGAGTGGTTAACATGTAGAAAACAGAAAGTACTGATTAGAGGAAAAACCTCAGAATGGAATGTGGTAACCAGTGGTGTACCACAGGGATCAGTATTAGGTCCTCTGCTATTCCTAATCTACATTAATGATTTAGATTCTGGTATAGTAAGCAAACTTGTTAAATTTGCAGACAACACAAAAGTAGGAGGAGTGGCAAACACTGTTGCAGCAGCAAAGGTCATTCAAAATGATCTAGACAAGATTCAGAACTGGGCAGACACATGGCAAATGACATTTAATAGAGAAAAGTATAAGGTACTGCACGCAGGAAATAAAAATGTACATTATAAATATCATATGGGAGATACTGAAATTGGAGAAGGAATCTATGAAAAAGACCTAGGAGTTTTTGTTGACTCAGAAATGTCTTCATCTAGACAATGTGGGGAAGCTATAAAAAAGGCTAACAAGATGCTCGGATACATTGTGAAAAGTGTTGAATTTAAATCAAGGGAAGTAATGTTAAAACTGTACAATGCACTAGTAAGACCTCATCTTGAATATTGTGTGCAGTTCTGGTCACCTCGCTATAAAAAAGATATTGCTGTCTAGAAAGAGTGCAAAGAAGAGCGACCAGAATTATTCCAGGCTTAAAAGGCATGTCATATGCAGACAGGCTAAAAGAATTGAATCTGTTCAGTCTTGAACAAAGACTACACGGTGACCTAATTCAAGCATTCAAAATTCTAAAAGGTATTGACAATGTCAACCCAAGGGACTTTTTCGACCTGAAAAAAGAAACAAGGACCAGGGGTCACAAATGGAGATTAGACAAAGGGGCATTCAGAACAGAAAATAGGAGGCACTTTTTTACAGAGAATTGTGAGGGTCTGGAATCAACTCCCCAGTAATTTTGTTGAAGCTGACACCCTGGGATCCTTCAAGAAGCTGCTTGATGAGATTCTGGGATCAATAAGCTACTAACCAAACGAGCAAGATGGGCCGAATGGCTTCCTCTGGTTTGTAAACTTTCTTATGTTCTTAATTATTTGATTTTCTATGCCCAACATAACCTTTAATACTGATATTCATGCAGTGAGGGGATAAGGATGGCAAAGACAATCTTTAGCACCAAGAACATAATATGTAAGGTTTGCATGTATTAACTTATAATGTGAAAGGCCTGCATAGTTTCATTAAAAAGAAAAAGATACTCACTCAACTTAAACAAATGTACTGTGAAGTGGCCTTTACGCAAGAAACTCATCTATCTGATGCAGAGCATCGTAAATTATCCAAGTCTTGGGCCAACCAAGTGTTCTTTTCCTCCCATCACTCGGGTAGAAGACGATGAGCAGGGCACTTAAAAATAGCTCTACAGAGTTGGGTTTGACCGATGTTTGGAGGTACTCAAATCCAAGACGGCGTGATTTTTCTTTTTATTCCCATCCAATTCTTGCAAGTCACGTATAGATTATTTCTTTTTGTCAAAAGACAGAAGCCCACAGAATCTCAGACTGTAAAATTCTTAGTATTACATTGTCTGATCATGCCCCAGTGGTTTTAGACTGGGACTTGGGTAGGCAAACCACCTCCAGCCTCTGGCGCTTGACCACCACATTGCGTGACGCCACGTTTCGAGACTATCAATAGTGAGTTACAACAGTACCTAGAATTTAATGAATCCCCTGCGGTTTCTCCTGTGTATTGCGGGAGGGTGTAAAGGCTTTCTTGAGGGGATGTATAATTGTATACACATCTGCAAGTAAAAAAAGAAGGGAGGCTCTGCAAGTAGAATTAGAAAAAATATAGATATTGGAACTGCAACACAAACCACATCGATATCCTGAAATTTTAGCCCAACTTAAGGAAACTCGTAGATCATTCATTGAATACTTTAACTGAAAAGGTAGAAGGAAACTTTTTTTTGTTTTTTTTTTTTTTTTTTTTTTTTTAAATCAACGTTATTATGAGCATGGCTGCAGGCCTAGCCAGTTATTGGCTTTAACTTAGAAAACAACAAGCATCCACGGTAGTGCAAAAGCTTAAAGCTAAAGCCGGAGAATGCTTTTTTAACTAAACCAGACCAGATCTCTAAGGCCTTTGCATCCTTCTACAAGAAGCTTTACTCCAATACAGATACCTGTACTGATTTGTCAAGAATAGAGGCCTATTTACAACATATAAACATTCCGCAACTACCCATGACACTTTCCCAAATAATAGATAAGCCTATCACTGTAGCAGAAATAAGGAATGTGATTAACAACTTGAAAAACAACAAAAGTCCTGGGTCAGACAAATGAGTTTTATATATTCTGTAGTGATGCCGCTGTTGTTACATGCATACTCCGTACATTAGATGTGGGGGTGCTGCCATTCACCTGGAGGGATGCTATTATTACTGTCATTCACAAGGAAGGTAAAGACCCAATGGAGTGCAGGTCATACAGACCAAAATCCCTCCTTAATAAAGATCAAGATACTTACATTTATTCTAGCCAAAAGAGTGGAGAAAGTTACCAAGGATATTATACACCCAGACCAAACAGGATTTATTCTTGGACATCACTCAATATCATTAATATCATGTTATATACCCAGGGCAGGATGCAGGTAGTATAGCCTTAGCATTAGATGCTGAAAAAGCCTGGCAGGGTGTCATGGCCCTTTCTTTTTCAGGTTCTGGGTAAATTTGGATTTGGCCCTAATTTTATTAAATTAATTCAGAATCTGTATTCTACACCACAGGCCTCAGTACATGTGAATGGCAGCTTCTCTCTGTCATTTGGGCTGGACAGAGGGACATGACAGGGATGCCCAGTATAGAACAGTATAGAACCATTGTCATACATCTGAACTCAATACCTAATCTCATGAAATACATGGAGGAATTTGGACTCTTCTCAGGTTACAAAATAAATATGAATAAAACAGAAGCCCTGACCATGAATAAGATCCCTCATCAGATGAAAACGTTGTTCTCTTTTAAATGGCCAGTGGGGGGCATAAGATATTTAGGAATTAACATACCTTCTTTAGATACCTTGTATAAAGAGAACTATGTTAAACTAATTGATAGGATTAAGGGAGATTTAGACCGCTGGTCAGTTTTGCCTCTGTCCTTGATAGGGAGAGTAGAAACGATTAGAATGAACACACTCCTCAGGCTTTTATATCCCTTTTAGATGCTACCTACTCACGTTCCTATGTCCATATTTAATACACTAAACTGCCCGATTTCAAGATTTATTTGGCAAGGCAAACAGCCTTGAAAACGTTCTAAAGTGTTATATCTTCCAAAACGGTGGGCTGGGATTACCTAATTTAAGGTTGTATTATTGGGAAGCCCAATTACGGGCCATGACAATCTGGCTGACAGAACTCACAGCACTAGGTGGCTTAATATGGAGAATACTAAATGCACACTGGTCCCATTGTCAGTAATACCATTTGTGGGAGGGAAGAGGATAGGTGGCTCTGTGAGTTAATGGTCCCCATTTATGCTTCAGGTTTGAAACACAGTGCAACAGACTTACCATCTGCCCATGTTAATTTCTACACTACAAGTACTGCCCATGTTAATGATTTTGTGCCTTTGTCACTTGATGCAGGGTTTAGAAAATGGTCTCACTTAAAGTTGCACTTTGTGCACCAATTATTACAGGACAGTCAATTTAAATCTTTTTAAATCTTTTTTTTTTAGATACCTACAACCGAGACACTATCTACTTAAGCATAACGATTGGGGGAAAGTAACAAAAAACACTGAACAACACAATTAAAATCCAGAAAAGGGAATATAGCAGAAAGCAAACAGCTGGTATGTACCAAGCCCTAGCTTCTATGGTACCGAACAATACATATTGTATTAGAAGAAAATGGGAGGCCGAACTGCAACAGGAAATCACACTTAAAATGTGGGAAGACATATGCAGTGAGGCTCACAAAGTTATCAATGCAAATATATGGAATTTCAGTGGAAAGTTGTAAGTAGATATTTTAGGACCCTGCTGATAGTGACAAAGATTAACCCTGCTGTGTCTGGTTAATATTTGGAGGGGTTATGGAGAGGTGGGTACCACTTCCATATGTTATGAACCTGCCACAAATTGGATAGGTTTTGGGAATCTATTTTCCAGACCATTAATAAGGTTTTTGGAGCAATCCTCCCTAGAAGCCCCCAGATAACAGTATTGGGAGTAATAGCTGAGATTGTGGAGGGTAGAAGTCACATATACTTGCTCCAGATTTTCTTCAAGCTGGTATAAAAAGGATCACCCAACATATGGAGAATGGTTTAAGTAAAGTACAAGATGTTTGTTATGGAAAAAATAACATACTTGTTGAAACTGCAATTGGACAGATTTACAGAGAGATGGGCGCCACTTACTGCTATCCTAGAACTACAACTAATTCATGCCTACTGTATACATGATTGTGACATCCTGAGATTGCCTTTGAAATAAACAGTTTATAACCTTAAAATGAATGGGATACACTGACCAACCCTGTTTATGTTATTTAAATTTTATTTCTGTTTAATATACCATTGGTGAAGACTGCGGTGGAATTTTAAGTACTTACTGTATATCAAAAACGAATGTGATGGAAATGTAATGAACACTATGTATTTTTTGTTTTTGGTCTTTTGTCTTGAAAACAAATAAAAACCAAGTTGAAAAAAAAAAAAGGGCTAATGTGTGGCCGAGAGATTCTCACTGATAATTTACCCTCTCAGTCAAGACGGCAGGTTTCTCAGTATCTAAAAAGCTTAGACCCCTGGTCCTGCTCTGCGCAAAAAAAAAAAAAATTGATGATTCCAAATTGAATAAAAAAAATAAAAGCTTTCCTTTAGAACATAAGAAAGTTTACAAACGAGAGGAGACCATTCGGCCCATCTTGCTCGTTTGGTTGTTTGTAGCTTATTGATCCCAGAATCTCATCAAGCAGCTTCTTGAAGGATCCCAGGGTGTCAGCTTCAACAACATTATTGGGGAGTTGATTCCAGACCCTCACAATTCTCTGTGTAAAAAAGTGTCTCCTGTTTTCTGTTCTGAATGCCCCTTTGTCTAATCTCCATTTGTGACCCCTGGTCCTTGTTTCTTTTTTCAGGTCGAAAAAGTCCCTTGGGTCGACATTGTCAATACCTTTTAGAATTTTGAATGCTTGAATGAGATTGCGGCACAGTCTTCTTTGTTCAAGACTGAATAGATTAAATTCTTTTAGCCTGTCCGCACATGACATGCCTTTTTAACCCGGAATAATTCTGGTCGCTCTTCTTTGCACTCTTTCTAAAGCAGCAATAGCCTTTTTGTAGCGAGGTGACCAGAACTGAACACAATATTCAAGATGAGGTCTTACTAGTGCATTGTACAGTTTTAACATTACTTCCCTTGATTTAAATTCAACACTTTTCACAATGTATCCGAGCATCTTGTTAGCCTTTTTTATAGCTTCCCCACATTGTCTAGATGAAGACATTTCTGAGTCAACAAAAACTCCTAGGTCTTTTTCATAGATTCCTTCTCCAATTTCAATATCTCCCATATGATATTTATAATGTACATTTTTATTTCCTGCGTGCAGTACCTTACACTTTTCTCTATTAAATGTCATTTGCCATGTGTCTGCCCAGTTCTGAATCTTGTCTAGATCATTTTGAATGACCTTTGCTGCTGCAACAGTGTTTGCCACTCCTCCTATTTTTGTGTCGTCTGCAAATTTAACAAGTTTGCTTACTATACCAGAATCTAAATCATTAATGTAGATTAGGAATAGCAGAGGACCTAATACTGATCCCTGTGGTACACCGCTGGTTACCACACTCCATTCTGAGGTTTTTCCTCTAATCAGTACTTTCTGTTTTCTACATGTTAACCACTCCCTAATCCATGTACATGTGTTTCCTTGAATTCCAACTGCGTTCAGTTTGAGAATTAATCTTTTGTGCGGGACTTTGTCAAAAGCTTTCTGGAAATCTAAATAAACCATGTCATATGCTTTGCAATTATCCATTATCGATGTTGCATCCTCAAAAAATCAAGCAAGTTAGTTAGACACGATCTCCCTTTCCTAAAACCATGTTGACTGTCTCCCAGGACCCTGTTACCATATAGGTAATTTTCCATTTTGGATCTTATTATAGTTTCCATAAGTTTGCATATAATAGAAGTCAGGCTTACTGGTCTGTAGTTACCTGGTTCAGTTTTGTTTCCCTTTTTGTGGATCGGTATTACGTTTGCAATTTTCCAGTCTGTCGGTACCACCCCTGTGTCAAGAGACTGCTGCATGATCTTGGTTAGCGGTTTGTAAATTACTTCTTTCATTTCTTTGAGTACTACTGGGAGGATCTCATCCGGCCCAGGGGATTTGTTTATTTTAAGAGCTCCTAGTCCCTTTAACACTTCTGCCTCAGTTATGCTAAAGTTATTTAAAACTGGATAGGAACTGGATGACATGTGGGGCATGTTGTCAGTATCTTCCTTTGTAAAAACTTGTGAAAAGTAATCATTTAATATATTTGCTATTTTTTTTTCTTCCTCTACGATTTTGCCATTTGTATCTCTTAAACATTTAATCTCCTCTTTGAATGTTCTCTTGCTGTTGTAATATTGGAAAAACATTTTGGAATTGGTTTTAGCTCCCTTAGCAATGTTCATTTCTATTTCTCTCTTGGCCTTTCTAACTTCCTTTTTGACTTGCGTTTGCAGTTCTGTGTACTCTTTCTGCGTACTTTCTTTTTGGTCCTTTTTTAATGCTCTGTAAAGTGCCTTTTTTCGCTGAATATTTTTTTTAATTGATCTATTAAACCATTTTGGCAATTTAGTTTTACATTTAGATTTGTCTACTTTAGGGATGTAATTGTTTTGCGCCTCTAGTACTACATTTTTGAAGAACAACCATCCTTCTTCTGTGGGTGTTTTCTCTATTTTACTCCAATCTACTTCTGTTAGTCTCTGTTTCATGCCTTCATAGTTTGCTTTTCTAAAATTGTAAACCTTAACTTTAGTCTTTACTTTTGGGGATTTAAAAAACACTTCAAATGAGACCATGTTGTGGTCTGAGTTTGCCAGTGGTTCTCTGACCTCTGTTTTAGTTATTCTATCTTCGTTATTTGAAAAGACTAAATCAAGGCATGCCTCCCCTCTAGTGGGTGCCTTCACAAATTGTGTTAGGAAGCAGTCATTTGTCATTTCCACCATTTCTATTTCATCCTTCGCGCTACCCACCGGGTTTTCCCATTTTATTTGGGAGTATCATCATGGAGAGTATCATCATGGATACATTTCGGGCACCCCAAAGCTCTCCAAAAAGGCCACCTTTTGAATGAAATATTGGACAAATAAGTAAAAAAGAGGACTACAAAATCTAATTCATGTGGCAATGTATAGCATGTGAGGTGCCAGAAGGTAACCTCCCTTTTAGATCTTACTCAATAAACTAGTGTAGGACTGGCCATAAAGATTTACACAATATTCATTTTTGGAGCTGTTTGGAGAGGTTTGGGGACACTTGGGCCTTTTGTAAAAACTCATGTAGAATCTGATCCCTTTATTCAATCAGTTTCAAATCAAATCAGTTTTTACCCAGTGTAGCAGACATGTTGGGGAAGCACCGGAAGAAAATCTGGCTCTTTTCATGTGCTACATGGTGAAAAAATAACGATAGAATATAAACAAAGGAAAAGCGTTTCTTGTTTTTTATGTTTTTTTTGTTTTTTTTCTGGATATCTCCTTCCATTGTGGTACCGAGTAAGACTTATATCAAATCTGAGCCACGCCTGTGCTGTCTATACTTTAGAAGATAATGTGATTTATTTAAGGCCACAGCCCTCCAGGCAGAAATTGCCTGTGGGAGGCTGGGGGTTTAAGAGGTTAAAACAAACATATTCTCCTATACAGTTTACTTTAATTGCACTGAACTGAGATGCCCTCAGAATTCTGACAAATTAAAAAATTGTATTTATTTTTCTGGGTTTCTTAAATCATCCCCTGCCTTCAAGAGAAGTGTTTTGACAAAGATTCCCAGATCTACAGAGCAACTAGACAATAGCCTTGCAGGACTGATTTAAAAAAAAAAAAACTACCTTTGAATGAATCTTTGCTTTAAATCGACATTACTGGGGCAGTGGTCTCAGGGTCATACCACATGGTTACAAAAGGTTTGCTAGGGTAAAAACAAACTAATATCCAAAATGGTAGCCAGGCAACTGAGTCAACCGAGGGTTGAGCACTCAGCCAGTCTTGTATCACTCAATGCTGTAGATGGACAACCTGACTGCTGGATGAAGAAGGCTGGGCAGAAAAACAGTACTCCACCTCCCATACATAATTTATCTACAGACTATATATTGAAAACTGAAGACATACAATTCAGAACAGCACCACAACTTACTTAGCAGTGCTTCATACATAGTCATTTAATTCATAGCAGCAGAGCTATGGGATGGAAAGTCAACCAAATCATTATTCATTGTTGAGACAGGCAGTCAAAAATTCCAAGATAAACACATACTGGAGTGTGGGAGAATAAACAAATTAATATCAAAATCACAAAGGGCAAAGAGAATCTACCCCAGATTTCCGCTTTCTCAAATAGTTAACCTTTCCATGGTGATGGAAAAAAATATCCATCATTGTAAACAGACAACTGAAAGAAATTAAACTACTGAATTACACAGAAATATGTCTCAAATAATATTACCATGTGAGAAACAGATTAAAACATGGATGATTACTGCAGGGTTTACAAACTAAATAAAACTGCTAACAATTTGTATTGCAAAGTGATGCGATATTGGGATTCAAAGGAAAGATCTGGAAAAAAAAAATATGGTAACACCTGGAACCAACTCAGAGCATCTGGAAAAGCCTTGAAACATCAGGGACAGGATCAGTGTGAAGTCAAAGATAGGTTCAGTTAAATATCTTCCACATAAGAGTGTACCATTCACCTCTGACCTCTCAGACTACAGGAATGTCCCCCAGGCCTCTCAGACTACATACTACACCCCCCCCACCCCCACATTGTCTCCAGCTTCTCCCACAACGTACCCAACTGAGCAGGCAAACCAAATTCCTTGATACTAGGGGTTGTTTCTTGAGGTCCACAGTAAATGGCCTAGTATAATTGAGAATAACATTTTATCAGTGTTAAATACCATTTAACACTGATAAAACACTGGCGACTGGCTGGCTTTGTCCCTCTCTAAGAGTGTGCACCTCAATGGCCCTGATAAGATATCCTGTGCGGCTTGACAGTTCGTCTGTCAGTCATGTAAGATCTAAGCATCTCTTGCATATATTGAATATAACTATAATATATATATATATATATATATATATATATATATATATATATATATATATATATATATATATATATATATATATATATGGCAAAATATGTAAAAAACTGAATATTTTATTTCAGTATCAAAAATGTGTAAATTTGCCCTTTGCAAGAAAATAACTTGGAAAATGTGTTTTGTAATGCCTTATGCATGTTTTCACTGACCTAAATTGCATTAATCTTTGACTACCTAATAATGTTATTTTAGGTAGGGTAATCCAAGACTAGTGCCACTCAGAGTTTGTGAAAGCAGTTGTCAATGTTTAGTTATTAGAGACGGATACTGAAAGCTCCTGCTCTCAAATATCAGTTACATAACTGAAATCACTGTTTTCTACAAGAAGGTGGCAGCACTGTGCAATAGACTTGGCTAAGAAATAAATATTCAAATATCAAAGTACCAATACCCCAATTAGTTTCTTAAGCAACTGTTGAATTTTGTAGTTGCTTCTTTGTAAATTTCAGCAGATCTCAGAAAGGCACCCTCGAATGTTAGGGTTGAATGTTAACATTGAATGTTTCAATGTTATATCTCGGGTGACTATTCCAGAAATACCATTTATGGGCAATAGGGGAAGCCTGTCAGCCTGATCCAGTAGAACAGGGCTAAATTCAGAAGCTGAATGGTGTAACTTAAAATGTAAAGTCAAACCCTCATTATATCACACCTGTTAATATCACCCAATGCTTATTGTCAAGTCCTGACCAGTGTAATGGGAGGCAGCTGCTAATAATATCCCTTTGCTTATTATCACCATCTGGTTAATATCAAATCACATTTATCAAATTGTACGCCTGCTTTCTACCCCACTTAATTACACTTTGAGAAATAAAAGCATAAGATTAGAAAGTTAACATGCAAATGGCTGTACATTTGTTGAGATATAAAAGTGAAAATTATAGCATACAGAAAACTGTTTACATGTACAGCGTAGTAGAATGTACTTTTTGAAAAGAAAGCATATTTGCTTTCTGTGTTTTAATGCTTATTTTGCCATAGTATTAAACTCCTGATAAAGTTAAATCCTGTTATTGTCACTAATTTTTCTCAGCCCCTCAAGAGTTTGATTACATTTTAGCAATCCAGCACAAATTAGAGGAAACAAAATCACTGCCACACCTTGTTATACCCTATGGTGAAAGTTCCACATTCTCCTTGTAGCCTAGATAATAAATTATATTTTAAATAAACTTCAAACAACATCTTTGTCTTTTTTGGTGGTTAAACATTATTTCAGTAAAATACAGATATAAACCTGTCATATCTGTCAAACTTTTATCCAACAGTTGCTCATTTTAGAGAAGTCTATTAATTCATTTCTGAAACTGGCAGATGATCACAGCATCATTAAGTGATTGTGGTGGTTACACCAGCTGCCAGTGCAGATTTGCCTATCCAGTAGCAGGTTACTTGGGAGCGGGGGAATGCTGGCTAATGTCTAGCATCTTCTCATGTCACCCGGGCAGAAACAGAAATAGTGGAGGGAGGGAGGAAAAGACCCTTCCTCCATGGCAGCCAAGACAGTGAGACGTGGCAGTTCAAGAACCCAGCCATCGCATTGCAACTGAAAGAAAGCTGCAGTCATTCATTTTTTATATATATATATATATATATATATATATATATATATATATATATATATATATATATATATATAACACATCCTCTAAATCATACCCCTGGCAGGCATAAAAGTGGCAATTTCCAAGACTGCATTAAAATCAGATTACTGCATGCAGCGCTTCAGTGAAATCGACACATCTGTTCTATTACACAAATGATCGGGTAATATGTAACTTTACCAATGAACTACACAAGTAGGTTTACTGCCCGGAATTTCGTGAAAACACCCTCACAAAGCAACCAGTTACATAGTTGGCAAAACAAATACGGTGGACTTGCGGAGAAAAACTGTTGGTTAAATAAAATCTGAATGGTATGTGATTTAAGAATACTAGTTAACTTGTAGATTCAGATATTATATATATATATAAAATCTTCCAAAATACGTTTCTTTTTCAGATGTGTAAACATAACAAGTAAACACTGTGCTGTTTATTTTGTTGTTTTTATAACAATAATAATAATAATAATAAATAATAATAATAATAATAATAATAATAATAATAATAAATAAATAAATAAATACATAAATAAAACAATAAAGAAGAAACTACTGCAGGAATGCAGTCTACTGATCGGTCGAGACCAGCCCAGGAAAAAAAAAAATGGGAGAAAAAGTTTAATGAAAAAAAATGTACCCTGTGAAATTAAATATTGTTTTGAAATCATCTCACCTCGAACATCAAACCGATCAGAATGAAGACCACCAGACAGAAGACAATGTCTGCATGATTTTGGATAAGAAACTCCTGACTGAAGAATGGATAGCTCTTATTCCTCCTCCGAAAAGCCATTTCATTCTTTTTTTTTCCTGAAATCAGAAACTTTCTGCGAAGTTGACTAGTTGAAGTTTTGGTCTCGTTTTCTGCGCATGCGCGCCAATGATTAAAGGGGCATGGCTACAGAAAATTCCTTTTTAAAGGGGAGGTGTGGACCCCGACACAAATACCGTGGGGGAAGGTTTGAGAAATGCAAAACAGTTTTCAGAATTATTTTCAATAGATAGTCATTCATTCTGCATTTTAGTACATATTGAAACTGTAAATATTTGCTCACTTTGTTGTTTTAGTAAGCTCAGCAACTGTAATTGCAGGGGAAGTGGTAATTAATAGTTCTTTAGTAGATCCTCTTTTAACCAACCTGCTCTGTGGACATGGAAATGGTTTGTACCGGCGCTGGAATTAAATAAAGTTATGCCTAGCGGCAGAATACTACATGTGTTATAAATACACAGTGCTCTAGTGGGGCAGATTAACAAAATGTCGAATGATTTATTTATTTTATTTCATATATATATATATATATATAGAGAGAGAGAGAGAGAGAGAGAGAGAGAGAGAGAGAGAGAGGAGGTTTACAGAAAACATAATACACACAGCATAATAAAACATTAAAATAGCATAAAAAAAGATTATACTAAAAAGACTATTTTAAATAAAAGTAAATACATTTCCAATCATGTATATTTAAAAAAACAAACAGAAATAATAAAAAGACTATAATAAAAAGGCCTGTATATATAAAGTCTTCAATCTTGACTTAAAAATAGTAAGACTCCTAGCTTCTCTGACAAAAAAAGGCAGAGCGTTCCATAATGTAGGAGTCTGATAAGAAAAGGCCCTTCCTCCCATGCTATTTGTATTTACCCTTGGAATAACCAAGAGCCCTGCATCCTGAGATCTAAGATTCAGTTTAGGAATGTATGGGATCAACAGCTCTGGTAAATAACTGGGTGCTAATCCATTAAGGGCTTTATAAGTTAAAAATAAAATCTTAAAATCAATCCAGTGTAAGGAGGCCAAGACAGGAATAATATGTTCACCTTTTCTGGTTTTATTTAGAATTCTTGCAGCAGCATTCTGAATAAGCTACAAGCGAGACACCAAATACTTTGGAATCCCAGAAAAAAATACATTACAATACTCGATTCTCGATGAAACAAAGGCATGCATTAAACTCTCAGCCTCAGATACGAAATAATTGAACAAAGTTTAGCTAAATTTCTCAAATGATGAAAAGATGCTTTAGTAATTTTCTTAATGATTTCCATTACATGAGAGTAGATGTTAAAACTTCATGCTGATTTGAACTTGGGTCTCGCCAAGATCAGCACCAACTGAGACGTAGGTTTACAGTAAACTAATGTGATCCATCTGCATCTCCATCCATTTGAGTTGTTTTCCATCTGATGATGGATGTATCCTTCTTAGTGTTGAATGCTGAAGTGTAATGCTGGGTCCAGGGTTCAGTTCATTTTGCCTCCCCAGCGCATCAGCACACACAACCATCTGGATTGAGCTAAGTAGGGTACATCTCTGGGGTCTTCAAGTGGGCACATTCCATCCTCGGTGTTTCGTTGACTAGCCCATGACACCTCAAGAGCTCTCAACAGTGATTCTGGCCTCCCAGCATCACCTACCTCCATCCCCCACTCAGCTCAGCCCAGCTTACTTACCTGTACATCAGCATTGCTTTCTTTCTATTGCGCTTGAGATCCCCATCCAGAATCTTTCCGGCTCAACCACAGCCATTTACTGCTCCTTTCTGCTGCTTCAGATAAATTCTTTATTGTGCGATGCAACTCTTGGACACTGAACCCGACGTCTCTGAGAAACCGGGTTGTAGAGTGTGCCACAAATCCTCAACAACCAACCCCCACTGGGTAAACTTGGACTCTCCACCCTTGCTGTTCCACTTCAGCAGCTAGTTGAGCATACCAAAGTTTTTTCCTCTCATACGCCTCATCCATAGCATCCTCCCATGGCACTTTTAATCCACCAGATGAACAAGACATGCTGATCCAGACCACAAGACAATGTCTGGTCGAAGGTTAGTGGTGGCAATCTCAGGTGGAAAAATAAGCCGTTGACCAACATCTGCCAGCATCTTCCAGTCTCTAGCAGCTTCCAGTTGTCCTGGGCGAGGCTTGCTTTTAACACCTTTTCTTGGTTGTTGCTCTCCTGGATGGAGGAATATTGTCTTTTGTGTGTAATGCTTTGGTGGAACTGGTGGCAAGTTATTAGTCAGGTTACGCTTGTCCTCCAATGCTAAGGCCAAACATTGCAGCACCTGGTCATGGTGCCAAGTAACTAACACCAACCTTACATCCTGTCAAAATGTGCCTTATTGTTGCAGGTGATGAACACAAACGGCTTAAGGGATCCTCACCCACCCAGAGGTTTAGGTTCTGTGGTGATGGGAGATCTGATCTGATGAGGAAACTAAGCCTGCTCTGTTCCATTGTCCATAGGTCTTTCCAGCCGATCTTGCGTTGTTCCACATGCTCCCATTTCATCCATTCTCTCTGCCTGGCCTGGGAAATGGTCTTTACACACCTGATCCTCTCCTCCTGCTTTTGCCTCATTAGCACCTCATTGACTACCAGCTTCCTCCGTTAATTGAGGTTGTCTTATGCCATGTAAGAGGAGCTGAACTGAGGCCAAAACCTCCTTTTCCATGCTGAACTTTCCCCATAATATCTCTGATTCGAAGGGCAGCCTTAGCATCTTCTACAGCCTTCTTTGCCATCCATTTTCTTCCAGTTTTCAACACAGGTGCTGCCTCCCTTATGCATTTGTCACGTGAATCTACTAATGTTATTTCCAGTCGGACTTTGGCGCACTTAAACTCCTCGGTTAGAGCAGAGACTGGTAGCTGCAGTATTCCTTTACCATAAAGTCCCACTCTGCTGCGGCAGCATGGAACTCCCAACCATTTCCTGATGTTGATTGATTTATTGATTGGCAACAACTTTCTCCAAGACCTTGGCTAAAAATGGAAGATTGGAAATTGTCCTATAGTTGTTAATAACTGTAGGATCCAAATTTTTTTAAGTATGGGTTTAACCACTGCAACCTTAAGTGCAGAGGAAACTATACCAGATGAATATTATTCATTTATAATTTATTAAAATTAGCAACACTAAATACATCTTTTAACAGTTTAGTAGAAATAGGATCAAGGGTACAAGTGGTTGGTCTCATATGTCTAACTAACGCTGTCAGCTCTTGCAAAGTAACCAGCAAGAAAGCCTCCTAACTTTATCAGGTCTAGTGAACTCAAAGTAAAAGTAAAAGTCCATAATAAAAGGAGTCTGTAAGATCTGATCTCTAATGTCAAGAATTTTATTTTTAAAGAATTAAAAAAAAAAAAAACTATTAATGGTTGAAGTAATAGAAGGTGGGTTTATTAATTTATCTATAGATGCAAAATATTAATTTTTTTCAATCAGGTTAGAATAGTATAAAGATCTAGCCTGGGACAAAGCCTTCTTATATTTAACTTGGTGGCTTTTCCACGCAAGATAATGAACATGCAGTTTGGAATTCTTCCCTCTGCATTCCAATTTACGACCATCACATTTCAGTTTCTGAGTAAAATCATTAAACCATGGAGTGCTTCTTTTGGAAAACACCCTCTGTGTTTTAACTGGAGCTATAGTATCAAAAATGTTAGTCATGGATGTGTGTCACAAAGACGGCCGCAGTGGGTGACAACAGACCAGAAACAGGAACTGACTCAGAACACAGGTTTTGGAATGGAAGACAGAAAAAAAAAGGTTCGTAACAGAAACAGCACACGGCACGTGAGGCCAAAATAAATAGAAAAACAAAATGAATAGACATTGACAAAAACAGGGTGGATGAACGCTACACAAAACAATTGATATTTATAATTACGCTTCTATCTCTCTCTCTCTCTCTCTCTCTCTCTCTCTCTCTCTCTCTCTCTCTCTCTCTCTCTCTCTCTCACGGGTTCTCCACTCCCGAACACACAACCCCGAGTATGTGAAAACATGCTGCTTTTATGCAGCTGTACCAAGACTCGACCTCTAATCAACCATTCAATTGGAGTCGCAGTACAACTGCACATGAATTAATAAAGTGCAATTCCCCGTGATCACATATTACATTTCACTTGCACGTGAAGTGCTATGCAATCCTTGTGCGTAAATACAAATATACATTTTAAACACTCGTGTTACACAGACCCGTTTATATCCCGTGTACCAATGACTATACACCAACATTTAACACACCACAAGCAAAAAAAAAACATAACAGAAAATACACACAGGGGCGGGCACTTTGTCACAATGTGTTATAGGTGTCAACTAACTTATTTAATGATAAAGCCTGAACAACTGACAATAAATTAAAAGCCTCACAAAACTTTGTAGGTGTTAATGAGTTAACTATCCGAGTTTTAATCATACAAGCCTGGCTTTTTACAATTAAGGGTAGTTTAATCTCAAAATGAATTGCAAGATGATCAAAAATAGAAAGGTCAGAAGTTACTATATTTTAAACATCCAAACCACTAGATCTGAAGTATGCCCAAAATTATGAGTAGGACCTCTAACATGCTGTACGTAATTTAGAGACTCCAATAGCTTCAAAAATTCTGAACCATTAGAATCAGTATCAATCTCCACATGGATAATAAAGTCACCCAAAAAAAGAACCCTATCATAGTTAACAGACAGTATAGAAAAAAATCACCAAATTCAGTCAAAAAAAGTAAACTAGACTTGGGTGGTCGATATACATATAGCAGTGGGTAATGAACCCGGTTAGGTATTATAACTGATTCTTTTCTGTTTTGTTTCATAGCAGCCCTCTGTAAACAACCTCCACTCCCTAGTTCCTAGTTTAAATCATTTACTAAATGATTTTCAATATTAGCAGCTAATCTACATGCCCCTGATCTATTAAGGTGTAGTCCACCTTTCTTATTGTACTTAGATTTCAAATAAAAGCAGTCCCAGTTATTTATAAACCCCAACCCTTCTTTTGCACACCAGACAGCCAGCCAAGTATTTATAGCCTTAATATTACTAAAGCGTTCATCCCCCTTAACAATAACAGGTAATATACTCGACAGCATAATTTTGCTTCCCTATTCTTTCAGTTTCTTAGTTAGTGCTTTGTAATTCTCTTTCAATACCTCTGATTTTCTGTCCCATGTATCATTTGTTCCAGTGTGTGCAATTGCCATGATGGGTGGGCAACTCTTATCTGTTTTACCCTGCTCAGCCTAGAAGGGCTCTGTCTAGACTTGTTGGCCAACAGAGAGTCACTGGATCCACTGGGACCCCCTTTTTATTTTAGGGGCACAGGCATGGTTGTTTGGAAAACCACAGGGTGCCAGATAGAGAACAGTGTAACATATTATATCACTGAAAAAAAATAGGACCCTTGCTGGTATCCATACAGTTTAATACATATAACAAAGGTTTTACATGTTGCTTAACAATTATTATTAAAAATTCCAGGGGACCAATTTTCCATTGTATAGACTTCTATCCTTTCTCCCTGTCTTTTATGATACAAATCGCCACTGAGAAAATCTCACAGTCAATAAGCCAGGGAAAGATACATATGTCCAGAAATTCCTTAAATGACTTATAACGATAAAATGTGTGTTCCTTGTATTAGATTATGTTTGTGGTGTGTGACTCATACACTCAGCTATAGACTTGCATGTGCAGTGTTTTTAAAGAAAGTAAAACACTGGTAGTTTTAGTAAGTGCAACCATCACGTTGGCAATTGCTGACCATCCAAAAACTTTACACCTTTTTTTTATAAGATGCAAACCATTATAGAAGCGAGTAATTAAGAGCTGTATAAAAGCACACACCTGCAGTGACCTGAAATTGGCTTCAGGATGGCTGCTGTGGTACACTTCCTGATGCGGTGTTGAGGAGAAGCAGGACCCTTCATATTCAATCCCAGGGTCACTTTGGGATGCTGGAGGTTGCGCTGCTAAAGCGTTATCATCTCACTCCACAGGTATAGACCTAATAGCTTAATTGAGGGATAAGCTTGACCCCAGTGTCAGTCTAGGGACCACTATCCCTGCACTGTGAACGTGCTGTGCTGTCTGCACTACTTAGCCTCTGGTTCCTTTCAGAACTAGGCACATTTCTGGATGTCATGCTGAAAACGGCAAGCAAATATATTCCATTTCCTAAGGAAACTAGCAGAACTGAGGCTTTTCCAAACAACTCAGTTTCATGCTGAGATGGTGTGACAGAAATACAATGAGTTCTGGTGATAAATCTCCCTCCCGACCTATGAGGGCGCTAAAGAACAGGAGGAGAAGTATCTGGAAGGGCTGGCCTGACAGTTCATTTCCGTTTCGGTCAGCCTGGAAAGAAGCGAGACTCTGTTGTAAGACCATATTGACCTGAAAGGTAAACGAAGGGGAGCTGCAAGTAATACGGCACCTGCATCTGTTTACCTAGATGTCATTCGGGAGTACATATAGGGGCCAGGGTAACTCTGATCTTTTCCTTCATTTGGGTTAACGTTTGGAGAGAGAAGGATCGAGAGAGGAGCTCTCGTTTTGAAAGAGAAATTACATGTTGTGTCTGTTGTGTTTGTCTTTGTAACTGTCTGTGTTTTTCACCACCAGACATTAAAACACCACTCCAGAGCTGTCGCCAAGGGTCAGCACTGTCCGGAGCACCACTGCACACCACACTACCTGTGTTTGCACTGACCACCATCACGACTGCACTCACCCAGGACTGGTGACCGTGTGTTTGCTTTTTTCGAGGACTGTGTCCTGTTTTTGTTATCCCCGTTCTTTACACATTGTTGCGTATTGCCTGAGGATTTATTTATTTTATGATCACCAGACCTGGAATAGAAATAAAACACTTTTTCCCTGGATTACCGTTGTCTGCCTATCACTCCTGCACTGCATCACGGCTACACCTGTTCCCCCTTCACCAGCCACTTTGCCACGATGGCCAAACAAGATACAAGTGTATTTTTTTTAGGTAATTGACAACACCAGTGAACAGCTGTTTATAAGATTTGAAAATGTAGATAAACTTGAGTTTGTCCAGTTGCTGAATCCAAAAAGATTAAGAGTTCCAAACACATTTTCCAGTTGATGTTATGAAATCTCTGGAAATGATTCCTGCTTTAGACAGTACAGAACTGGGTGCTGTGCACAATAGATTAGTTGCACGTGAAAGGTGTGTTTGACCTGTATAGAACGAAGCATATGCTGGACGTACAAAACTTGCTTTTTTGAGGTCAACAAGCTGGCAGCATTAATTCCCTACTCTACGGCCACAGTGGAAAGATCTTTTTCAACTTTAAAGCGTTAAAGACATTCACATGGAACAACCAGGCCGGCGTACGGTGTCCATATCAGGACACCTTTGAGCATCAAACATACAACAGTCATTCTCGTCTCCATCCTCAGATCACTCCCTCCTCCATGCTCCCTCCTCCAAGATCCCTGCTCCATCTTCCCTAACTCCCTCCTCCCTGCTCCCTAACTTCCTCCTTCATGCTCCATCTTTCCTCCTCCAATTATGATCTTTCAGTTTGTATTTTTAATACATCATTTTTTTCTCAAAAAACTTTTTTCCCCTTAACAGTGTGGAGTATGGTGTGTAGATAAGTGGAAAAAAATCCTCATTTAAATGTGAAACTCTGAGGCACTTACACAACAAAATGTGAAAAAGGTCAAGGGGGTGTAGACATTCTATAGGCATTGTAAGGTGGATTCTCTACAGATGGAAGCTGTAGCAAATCCCCCAGAAGTAAGATGTTGATTTTTCCAAAGCAGCCATCATCTGTGTTAGCAGTCTAGAAAATCTCACACAGACAAAGATGGATGTACAATAAGGTGACATTGGAAATCATGGACACCTCATCAATAATGAGGTGGGTCATCTCTCATGTCTGTATGAAGGCATTGCAGTACCTCATCAGAGAGGTTACGACTGGTGTTTTTCCATGTTTTTCTGGAAGCATTAGTAGTTTGTGAATGGCCATCCCATTGATATTGTAAGCTGCAATCGACCAATCACCTGTTTGTACCTGGTTACTGAGCAAATACTGTACTGTGTGCTGAGAAACTGACACTGACAGCTGTGTCAGCTTGCCGACCATGAAGCCCTGTCTGAAATTGACACTGATGAACCAAATTAAATGTTTATTTTACAATAAAGTTTACAATAATGCTGGCTGGCTGGCTATGAATTACTATCTACAATAATGAATGTACTCACGTACACATGTGGTCCTCACTATAGTCTCAATTTAAGACAGTACGTTTCACTGTAGTCCTCAGGATGAAATTGTTAGCTAGGTGGCTATTTTTTTTTTTTTTTAATTAGTAGCGGGAGAAAACCACTTCTGCAAGTACAGTAGAATCTGCCAGAATTGACGGACGCTGTATCTACTATAGATACTAATGAGAGCAAAACAAATACAAAAGAAAAACAAGGGAAATGCAGATCTTTTCAAGAAAGTGGGAGACTTTGTATAAATGGATTTTATATTTTTAAATGCTGCAATAACAGTTCAATAATGCTGCAATAACGTACCCCATATCTCAACGATCCCTGGAGCAAGGAACTCGGGAGCACTCTATTCATGTGCACATGACTCTCAGCTAAAGAAAATCACCAGCCACGGGTTTGCTTACCCCCTCGCCACCAGATGGCTAGCGTTAACCCATTATTTTTTTTATAATGGGATTTTCTATAGACATTTTTCAGGGTGCTATATCTTGGGTTCCAGGGATCCACTTTGGGGCTCCTGTCAATCCCTCCAAGCGACGTGTCCCCAGCTTGAAAGGACCCCAATTTTTTTGCCAACCTGGAGCTCAAAAGCTGTTGGAAATCCAACCTTGACACGCCACAATGATGAAAATGTGAAAATGTGTCAAAAATGTAGCATGTAACAGGAAAATGTAACAGGTGGCTCCCTGTGAAAGAAGGCCCCCAGACTTGATTCCAGGAAGTATAACCCAGGTTCTAGCCCCCCGGGGTAATGGAGATATGACCCAGAAAAGGGTTGTGTTGGGACTTTTTTGACGGGGCTTATCAACATTTTAGGAGGTGGTTTGGGGCACTCCCCTGAGTCTATATCTCTTTGGTTATAAAATGAACGGTGATCCTACATGCTCGGCTTTGAGAGATATGACTGAAAATGTGCTTTTCAACACTATCAAAGACATGAATGGGGCTTAACACCCGAAAATAATTTTTTTGGAAAGAACTGCTACGAAACTAAAAGTAAATTAAAAGTACTTTAGGGTAGTTGGAACAAAAACCAGAAGGGACACAGGCCCTCCACGACCACAATTGATGACCCCTGCTAGCAGATTTATTGCTCCATATCACCAGATTTATATTGGTCCTATTTAATTCAAACACCTAATGAATCCCCCTATTTTATATTCTAATTCTGTCTTTTTTACGTGCTTCTCCAGGCAGATCAGGGTTCTCGTCAAGGCAGTTGAGCATAATGGGCCATTACATTGATACCTGGAAAAATGACGCTGTAATCAGGCCTCTACGCTGTGTTTTCAGTTTGCATAACAGCCAAAAAATTATAATAATCCTATGAACCATTGTTGATTATTCCTTTATGTGAGAAATTGGTTTGCTTAAAATAGTTGTTTCAGCTCTCAATACTCTTCAATGGGGTGGATGTGACAGCATGTTCATTAGTTTGGTGCGTGTAATGTATGTGATACAGAGACGAGATTGAACTTCACTGAACTTTATTAGCACATTTTCCCCCCTGTTGACAGATGATACTAGATCATTGGTGCACCCCTGATACACAGCTCTGTAACAACGAAAACAGTGTTGCAGTTCTTTATTATTATACCATAAATACGTTCCCTCTAAGACTTTCATTCAGTTAGCCACTGTGGCTAAAGTAACGTTAGTTTACCTACTGTAAACCTGGTTCCCTGAAAGAGAAGATGGCCACCAAACATCTTTTAGAGGATATACGCCTGCCTATTGGTAGGTATCACTAAGCTCTTACTATCAAAGCTGCCTATAGGCTCCCCTTCCCTCGATGAATTCCTCAGTCCCTCCTACCGAGGGAATAAAACCATCATGCAGGGAAGGATCAACCTCTTTCCGCGACAAAACCATGATGACGACTGACCATCTTCTCTTTCAGGAAACCAGGTTTACGGTAGGTAAACTCACGTTCCCTTTCAATTCTAAGATGGACACCAAATATCGTTTATGGGAAAACGAATACCAGAGCTGTCGCGGTGGAGGGAAGAACGGCAGCACACAAGGGACGCCTCAGCCCTGCCTGACCAAAGGTCAACGGTGCGATCGTGCAACCTCAAGGATCCTTGTGTCCATTGAAGGCAATGAGGCATCTATCACATTAAGAACCTGGCAAATGTATGCAACGTAACCCAGCTAGCCGCATTAAAAACCTCAGCCATGGAGGCACCCCTAAAGAGGACCCATGACGTAGCCACACCTCTCGTGGAATGTGCGGCTACCCGCCCAGGAAGGGGTAAGCCAGCACCAACATATGCAGTCGAGACTGTGTCCTCAATCCAATGTGACAGTTGCTGCTTCGAAAGGGGCTGTCCCGGGTCCAGGTCCCGTGGCAGACAAAGAGCTGGTTAGAATGACGCAATGCTCTTTTGACCTATCCACGTAGCATCTCAATGCCCAAACTGGGCAGAGGAAATTCAACTTCTTATCCTCTGCCAAAGTAAACGGTGGTGGATGAAAGGACTCCAGTTCCACAGACTGATTAATGTGAAAGGCTGTGACCACCTTGGGGAGGAAAGCAGGGCTTGCACGCAGTGACACTCTGCTACCATCCTCCCAAATACACATGCAGGAGTGTCACAAAGACGGCTGTAATGGGTGACGTCAGACCAGAAACAGGAACCAACACAGAACAGACAGAGACATGGAGTTTGGTGAAGATGAGCGCTTGCTTGCGCTCAACATTTAATAAATGAACAAACAGAAAATAAGAGGTTGAACAAAACAGCACACCACACTTGATGCCAAAATAAACCTCCAGCACTACGTATCAATTGATTATTTTAATTTACTTTACTTTTATCTCCATCTCTCCTGTTCTGTCGCCCTGAACACACAACCCAGAGTGAGTGAAAACATGCTGCTTTTACGCAGCTTTACCGAGACTCGATTGCTAATCAATCATTCAATTCTCGGTACAACTGCACGTGAATTAATCCCGTGCAATTTCCTGTGCTCACATATCATTAAGTTTTACCTGCATGTGAAGTGCTGTGCAATCCTCGTGCCTACATACAAATATACATTTTAAATCAATTGTGTTCATAATCCATATTATATCCCGTGTACCAACTACAATACACCAACATTAACACAATACATACAACATATAACACAAAAATATGCACAGGGGCAGGGCACACCTCCACATACCTCTGACCGGTGAGGCCAAGCAGAGCTGACGGCGACCCCTGGCGAAGCAGTTCCCGCAACCACAGGCGAAGGTAGCAGTGGAACCTCGGGAGGCGAACTCGGGAGGGTAGCCCCTGGCCATAGAGGCGGCAACAGGAGCTCCACTCATACCCTGCAACCGGTGGATCCACAGTCAATGCAGAGCAGAAGGTAGTCCCAGGCCATAAGGAGCATCAGGCAACCCCAGGTGATGTGGAGCAGCTGGCAACCCCAGGCAATCCGGAGCAGCAGGCCACCCCAGGCGATGAGGAGCAGCAGGTCACCCCAGTCGATGCCTTGGGCGAAGCGAGGCAGGCATCCTTGGGCGAAGCGAGGCAGGCATCCTTGGGCGAAGCGAGGCAGGCATCCTTGGACGAAGCAAGGCAGGCATCCTTAGGCGAAGCGAGGCAGGCATCCTTGGGAAATCCGAGACAGGCATCCCCAAGCGATGATTGAGGGTATCCTTGGGCGGTGTTGTGTAGGCATCCCCGAACGATGACAGAGTCGGGACCAGTCGTGGGGCTGTGGTTGCCAACTGTGGCAGTGGCTGCGGCGGGGCTAGTCCTCTTCGTGGCCGCTGTGACCGGGCTGTTTTCTGCCGTGCTCCCCTCAGTAGACTGTGCAGTGGCTGCTGAGGAATGCCAGCATCATGTCCTGGTCCTTCTTCTGGTGAAGGGAAAGGCAGCTCCTGCTCCTTTCCCCCTGGTGGTAATGGAGGCAGAGGCAGCTCCAGCTCCTCTCCTTGTGATGGTGGGAGAGGTGATACCAGCAGGCATTCACCCTCTGCTGATTGAAGTGGACCCAGCAGGCATTCTCCCTCTGCTGGTGGAAAGGGACCCAACAGGCATTCACCCTCTGCTGATGGAGGTGGCTGTCACATTAATGAGTTGACGCGAGGCACCAAGTCAAGTTAACTGCGTTTTATTTAGATATCTCAAGGCAACGTTACCGCTACTGCATGTGTTCTATGTGTGTTCTCCTTACGTTCTCTCCATAACCTCTGATCTTTAAGCTAGATCACTTCCACTAGTGGTTACGTACTGTTAAAGGCACAGTAAACAATTATAAAAATTACATGACATCTTATCTTTTTTTTTTTTTTTACAAATCTAAAGGAATCACTGATCAAACTACATGGCCAGTAACTGTACGTCTATCTCGGGATGTAGGAGTCATGGTAACCTTGTTAGGGTAACAGTCCCAGGTGAAACAGGCTCTGGCGTACCAGGCTCTAGACTCACGACAGGGTTGTCATCATCCGGAACTGGGAGGTGACGCAAACATTCCCCTAGCAACCAATGTCTGCAACAGCCAATGTCTTTCCAGGTGCTGTAGGCATGAGCAGTCTCTGACATCTTAGCAGAACATTGTCCAGATCTTTACTATGTATTAATGGCACAAGAGGCTTGTGATCAGTCACTAACTTGAAGTCTTCCAAGCCGTAGAGGTATTTGTCAAACCTCTCACATGCCCACACACTCGCAAGGTATTCCTTCTCAATTTGACCATACCTGGTCTCAGCTTCTATAAGTCGTCTGGAACAATACACTACTGGTTTCCAGTCCTCTCCGTGCTGCTGAAGTAGTACTCCACCAATCCCATAACTGCTGGCATCTGCAGACACGACTGTGTGCTTTATCACATCCTAGAATATTAGCACTGGCAAGGTGATTAACTGCTGTTTTAGATGTTGGAAGGCCTGTTCTTGTGCATGATCCCAGGTCCATACTGTATCCGATTTCAAGAGTTCATAGAGTGGCTGACCAACAGTTGCTATGTTGGGAATATACTTACCCAAGTAACTAATCATGCCGATAACTCGTTTCAGCTCTTGAACACTTTCTGGTGGAGGCAACTATGCTTGACCTTCTCTGGGTCAGGTCTGACCCCTTTCTCATCAATCAGATGTCCCAGAAAGCGAAGTTGTTGTTGTCTCATCACACACTTCTCTCGATTCAGTTTCAGTCCTGCTGACTCAATGACTTCTAAGGCTCTGTCAAGTCTTTTGTCATATATTTCTATAGAGCTTCCATAAACAAGAATGTCGTCCATGTCTACAGCAACTCCCTGTAAGCCATGTAGTGTCTCAGTCATTTTCCTCTGAAAGATCTCTGGGGCACTTGTAATGCCAAAGGGCAAGCGACGGAAGCAGTATCTCTCAAAGGGGGTTATAAATGTAGTCAGTCTACTACTATCACAGTGCAGGGGAACTTGCCAAAATCCACTAGCAGCATACAATGAATAGAAGAAGACTGCCACTCCTGACAGCATGAAAATTATCTCTTCTAAGGTAGGTAATATGAACCTCTCCCTCTTGACTGCTTTATTTAGCTTTTTGAGATCCACACAAATGCGGACCTTTCCATTCTTTTTCATAACTGGCACCATGGGGGCACACCACTCTGCTGGTTCACTTATTTTCTCAATTATGCCATTTTCTTCCATTCGTTGTAGCTCTTCCTTAACTTTAGCTAACAAGGGTGCAGGCACTCTGCGGGCTGTGTGGACTGCATAGCGTTGTGAACCTTCTTTCAAGAAGATTTTAACTGGTTCATTTGCAAGCATGCCATTCTCCCCAAATACCCCACAAACTTCTTCTACACGTCTCACTAATCCCATTTCAGTTGCTGTGGAATGACTTAACAGGTTGTTTACACTCTTTCCCCGAATGACAAACTTGGAAATATTTGTTTTTATATATAGTACTTGCTTGAAACTGCCCTAAACAATTTTATTGACCTCCTGGGCTAGTCAGCACAATCTTTGTTTGTTGCAATTTTTGACTTGGTGAGAGTTTGGTGAAGGTCTCTTTACTCATCACAGTAGTGTCTGCTCCTGTATCAATTTTAAATTTTACTGGGGTGTTTCCTATTTGCATTTCCACTGTCTAGTAGTCTTCATTTCCATTTTCTATAGACTGTTTTACTTGCTGGGCAGAGCTCCTGGTTTTTATGTCATGTTTTGCCACATCTACTGCATTTTCTTTTGGAGTACTCTGGGTTAAGAGTTTTAGCGTGTTGCCATTTTCCTCTTCCTCTTGTGAAGGTTTTACGTGCTATTTCTTGCACCAAGCCTGCAGCGCCCTCTTGCTGACTAAATTGCATGGTAACCTCTTCTGACTGCTGCATCATCTGTACCGTTTGTTCTAACGTCAATTCACTCATTAACTGCAGCTTTCTGGAAAGTTCTTTGTCTAATATTCCCACAATGATTCGGTCCTGTATATGTTCATTTTTACTGTCGCTGAACTTGCAATGTTGTGTAAGCTTGTACAGGGCTCTGATAAAAACTTTGGTTTTTTCTCCCGGCTTCTGTATTCTCTGAGTGCTCTCATGAATGACATTCCATTTTGGAACAAAGTACTCATCAAACTTGTTTAGGACTATCACATAATCATCATCATTTCCTTCCTCTGTGAAAACGAAAGATATTCTCAGCTTCACTGCCCATAGCATAGATAAGTGAACTGACCTGCACGTCCCCAGTTTCTTTGTTGAGTTTTGTTTCTGCCCTGAATTTGGTGAATCGCTGTTTCCACTCTGGCCATTCTGTGGGTTTATTGAAACAAAAACTCTCCGGGGGGTTAAACTCAACATTTCTTTCACTCTTTTCATTGCTTCGGTTATAATTATTTTACTTTAGTCCGGCACTTCTGACAGCATGTCACGTTAATGAGTTGATGTCAGGCACCAAATCAATTTAACTGCATTTTATATAGATATCTCAAGGCAACATTACAGTTACTGTTGTTTTAACATGTGTTCTCCTTACATTCTCTCCATAACCTCTGACCTTTAAGCTAGCTCACTTCCACTACTGGATAAGTACTGTTAAAGGCACAGTAAACAATTATAACTAATACATGACAGTGGCGGAGGCAGAGGCAGCTCCTGCTGCTCTGCTCCTGCCGGTGGAAGTGGCGGAGGCAGAGGCAGCTCCTGCTGCTCTGTTCATGGCGTTGGAAGTGCTGGAGGTGGGAGCAGTGTGTAGTCTCCTGGCGACAAAGGTGGGAGCAGCATGTAGTCTACCCTTGTTACAGGGGACTGGTGCGGCTCTCCCTCACTTGCAGGGGACTGGTGCGGCTCTCCCTCACTTGCAGGGGACTGGTGCGGTTCTCCCTCACTTGCAGGGAACAGCAGAACTTCTCCCTTTCGGTCTGTAGACAGTGGTGGGACCTCTCCCTCTGGTGCTGGAGGCAAAACCAGCAGGATTTCTTCCTCTGATGGGGGAAATGGGGACAGTCGGCATTCTTTCTCTGCTTGTGGAGATGGGGACAGCAGGGTTTCTTCCTCTGCTGGTGGAGATGGGAGCGGCCAGCAGTCCTCCTCCCTTTTTGGCTGTGGATGCACCACCTCCTCCCGCTTGGGCTGTGGATGTTTGGCCTCCTCCCTTTTAGGCTGTGGATGCACAGACTCCTCCCTCTTGGGCTGTGTACATACAGACTCCTCCCTCTTGGGCTGTGTACATACAGACTCCTCCCTCTTGGGCTGTGGGCCTTCAGGTGAAGCCACTCCTCCGCATCCTCCACCTCTCCCAGATCGAGGGCCTTCAAAAAGATAGTACAGTGTTTCTTTTTAGAATGGGGTCTCCCCCTCTGCCCCTGTGTTGTGTTGTATTTGTATTATGATTTATTTTTATTATGTATGCATTTGTTTTGTTATTGTTTTGTTTTTATTTAGATGTGTTCTGGCAGAGACGGGACTGGCAGCTCGTCCTTTGCCAGTTGCTAATTTTAAATCTTGTGCAGAAATTGGCTGAGGGGTAATGAGAGAATTTAACCCCTCGACCATAGTAAATAAAAGCCTCCAGCTCTCTGCACCCTGGGTGGGTGTACAGAGGAGAACGGGAGAGTGAGAGGAGAGAGAAAATAAATTTAAAACTGAGTATAGGATCAGTGAAGGCGATTGCCCAGCCTGACCTGTATGGGTTTTGTTTTGTTTTGTGTTTGTGATTTGTTTTTGTTAAACCTTTTTATTTGGGCTCTGTGAGCAAGTGTTTTTTGTTTAAATATTTTATTTATTTTTGTTGTAAATAAAACGGTGCACCAAGCGTCTTTTGAACTGCAGTTACCTGTTTGTGTTTCCTCCTTCTGGCCTGCCATCACCGCAACACCATTTCCTGCCACACATTATGTCGCTGTGGGATCGACCACAGCCTCCGACTCAGGCCAGGGAAGAAAGGGTACTGCAATTTAAAAAAAAACATTTTTCTTGTTTTATTACTTGTGGAGTAAGAGAGAGGATTGGAGGAAAAAGGAGGAGAGGGAAGAAGCAGCAGCAACAGCTGCAGCAAGTCTGCCTCACCTGTCTGTGGTGGGAGGAGTGGTGTTTCAGCTTGGGGAGCCCTGGCATGTATCCCCTGGCACCTTCCCCATGTGGCAGGGGGAAGAAACCAAACAGGAGAGAGGTCAGAGGAGGAGGCAGAGAGGAAGGAAGGTGTGGGAGGAAGAGTGGTGCACCAACTGCATGCGCTACGGGCATGAAGAGGACCACTACACTGCAGCCAGAAGGGGAGAAGCAGGAGCTGCCTTTCCCTTCATCATTGGAGGGACCAGGGCAGGATGATGACGGTCCTCAACAGCCCCTGCATAGGTTGCTGGGAGCATGGGGGAAAACTGCCGAAGAAGGCTAACCCCAGCACCACCTCTACTCCTGGCTCTCCTCCTGCAGTCGCCTCCTGAGGTTCCACTGCTGGCGTCGCCTCCCGAGGGTCCACTGGCGCTGTCACCTCCCTGTCTGCATATGACATGCCTTTTAAACCAGGCATAATTCTAGTCGCTCTTCTTTGCACTCTTTCTAGAGCAGCAATATCCTTTTTGTAGCGAGGTGACCAGAACTGAACACAATATTCAAGATGAGGTCTTACTAATGCATTGTACAGTTTTAATATTACTTCCCTTGATTTAAATTCAGCACTTTTCACAATGTATCTGAGCATCGTGTTGGCCTTTTTTATAGCTTCCACACATTGTTTAGATTGTCAAAAACTCCAAGGTCTTTTTCATAGATTCCTTCTCCAATTTCAGTATCTGCCATATGATATTTATAATGCACATTTTTATTTCAGTTTGTATAAGTTGAAGTCCAAACACCATGTCTTTACAGGTAGGCTGACAGATATGTTTAATATGATGTTCGTTTGGTTATTTATATGTTTTAAAGTGTTTCTAGTATAAACCTACTGTGAAAATGTGTTGATACAAGTCAATGGGAAAATTCAAAGCCTTGAGACAAAAGTTTTATAAGGGCTTAAATATGCACAAATTTCATTTTATTCTGTAAGGCTACCATAAATGTGATTTCAGGAAGATGTTAATATTTATGAGAGATCTCAGTTGTACGTTCTACCGTTTATTTTAATTAAGTTGTATTGATAGGGCTGTGTTTAAAGAGAAATCGGGTCTGATTTAACACTGCTATGGAACTGAAGTGAACTTGTATACTGTACTGACAAAAATACTAAGATATGGCATATATATATATATATATATATATATATATATATATATATATATATATATATATATATATATATATATATATATACTTTTTTTTTTTTTAACTACAGTGATAGTTATAATTAGG
Source organism: Polyodon spathula (assembly GCF_017654505.1). Classification (NCBI taxonomy): domain Eukaryota; kingdom Metazoa; phylum Chordata; class Actinopteri; order Acipenseriformes; family Polyodontidae; genus Polyodon; species Polyodon spathula. Next base: position 46,476,003 of record NC_054538.1, read on the forward strand.
GATCTACCTAAATCGCGATTTCGTGGAAATCGTGAAATTGAGGGGTCACCGCGAATTTCACCTCTTTTAGGAGCCGATGCATACAAACAAGTACGGAGTGGGAAAAAAGAAACCGGGTTTAAATGAACTGCTGCTGCACAACGCAAGCGGCGAAAACTACGTGTCTTCCTTCTCTAGAAGCCCTTTTTATTTATTCGCTGACCTGTGTGCATTTCACTGAAGCAAACAAACAAACTAAAAACGTCCACAAATAACATTAAAAAAAAAAAAAAAAAAAAATTCTCCAAAGCGGTTAACGTTGTTGTCTACTATAAATGACAACGAAGTTTTAATCAACCTATCTTTTCTGTGACCTCTACCATGCAGCAGGGGGTGGAATCGAAAGTTGGTGCTGCACTGTTTTGATTTAAGTTGCTAAAAATCTAGTTTTCAGCATTGGAGGTAAAATAATATAAATGGGTGACAAAAAAGCAAAGTATATTTTGTCTTATGATCGTTTCAAGATATTTCCTAAATAAACTGTACATGCAGACTGAGGTAATTGTTTTGCATATCTTAATGTGTCAGAGAAAATGCGATCGATCGCTATTTAGCCTCAGAATCACACATTAAACAAGGCTACTACAGAGGCTGCTGAACAGAACGTAAAATAAACAGCTTTCAGAAACCAAACTTGAAAATCAGCCCAGACAAAAAGTATTCCTGCTGCAAGTTAAATCAGTACTGAAACGATCAAGCACAGCCACCTCGCCTGAACCTGCTGCTTACTTTTACGCAGTTGGAATTTTAGACCCGGATAGCTACGTTTTCTTTGTTTTGACTCAGTACTAGTAAAATAAATTATTGGATGGGACAAATAACATGACAACGAACGTGCTGCATACATTGCCTTTATTAAAGTATGCAGATGCCCTTGGGTAAACGAGTTTTGGGTCTGTTTCTTATCGTAACGTAACTTGGCAAAACATTACCTTAACTTCCAACCAATCAGTGGATGCAGAACGTGTAGTCTCAATGTATGGGCAAGTCAACTGCAGGGGCATGCTGCATGCTTGCCTTTAACAAATGACAGCACTCTGTTTTAGAAAGGAAGCAAGCACCACTATTTTTAGGCTTTATAGTGTTTTGAATACTGTCTACTTAGGTTTATTTAATGTTTAAACATCTCTGCGAAATCCTAATTTTATTCTGCAACCTACCAATGAAAAATATATAAATGTACCGCGATTTAAGTAGACCCCTGGTTATAATTATTATTTTCTTATGTAATTTAATGTAGAGGACTATGGGACGTTGTGCCGTGGTCAATATGGTGGCCTTTGGTCACATGGTGTGGCAGCCATTTTGGATTTACTGAAAATTTTGGACAATTTTCAAAAGACGTCTTCTCATGAACGATAAATAGTACAGCTGTGATTTTTTTTACATAGTTCACTCATAAACAAGATTCATTCTTAATAAGGATTTTTTTTAGGTCGCATGGTGTGGCTTCTATGTTGGATTTAGCGTAAAACACTTAAACAACAACTCCCCATGAACCCTTTGGCTGATTGACATGATTTTTGGGTATATGTAGGGTCCTTAGACTAGATCCAACCCCCCCCCCCCCCCCCCAAAGTATTTTTTGCTTGGGTTATTATAGTGAGTAGTCCTGTGGAGGAAAGTAACCTGAAAGTCTTATCTAATAATATAAGGTAGTTATGACGGCCTCCAGTCACTAGGGAGCAACAGCAGGTAGGTTGAGTTGTACATTAGACCTGATAACACCATGTAACAATTTTTTTTTTTTTTTTTTTTTTTTTGTTCCTGGGTAGTAGGTGTTATTTCCTAATTGCTTATGCCTCAAAAGTATAGAAAATGGCTATTATTCCCCACAAACTTTGCTTTTGTGACCAGGACAGTGATATTTCAAAATATCACTGTTTCTAATGGGAAAACGGGCAAATGTGTGTCTTTTCGTTCACATAAAGTCAGAAAAACCCAACATATGAATCCAAATTAACATGTATTTATACTAAAGTAATACAAAAATGACTACAAAAGATTTAGAAGGGAGTAGTTATTCGAGATTTACGATTATACTGTATTTACTCACTCAATAACACCTACTCCGCATCGCCTGGGGTTGCCTGCTGCTCCGCATCGCCTGGGGTTGCCTGCTGCTCCGCATCGCTTGGGACTGCTGGTGTCTCCTTTTTGTTTTCTAGGGTCGCCTCCCGAGGGTCTGAGGTCGCCGCCTCTGCCACCAGAGAGAGCCGGGCCGTCATCGCCGCCTCCGCCACCAGAGGGAGCTGGGCCGTCGTCACCGCCTCCGCCACCAGAGAGAGCAGGGCCGTCATCGCCGCCTCCGCCACCAGAGGGAGCCGGACCACCGTCGCCATACTACCTTGGAGATCCGGAGCCCCCTCAACCAAAGAAGTCTTGGGGGCTCAACATCAACCCCGCCCACCACCACCCACCAAAACAGCCCACCCAAGGGACATAATTGGACTCTTGTGGGGAGGGGAGGTGGAGGGAAGGGGGGAGTTGGCCGATTGCGGCCGGTCTACGTTGTACATGGGGGGAGATGTGTGGCAGAGCAAAGCTCTGCCGTTTAGAAATTGGCAGGGATGGGGTTAATTTCCCCATACTTGCCTGGGTTTATTATGTTCAGGTGGCTGGGGTTGATTAGTTGATTAAATGATTAACTTAATTAATGATCAATCAGCGCCCAGCCACCTGACATAAAAGGAGGCCTCTACTTCTCATTTGGGAGGAGGGAGCTGAGGAAGCAGGTTGGTGGTTTTTTGGTTGTTTGTATTTTTGAAATTTTGCTAAATCCAGTGAAGGCATTGCCCAGCCTGGAAACCTTTATTTTTGTGAGTTTTGTTTTTGCTTTATTTGTGTTTGAATATCTGTTATTTTGCCCTTGTGCACTTTTATTTTGTGTTAATTTATAATAAAATCGTTATTTTTTTTAACTGCAGTCTGTCTCTGGGCCTCTATCCACTCGCCAGCCTGCCACAGATGGATTTGTTTGTCATGTTACCCGCGAGTCACTTCCAGCAAAAGCCACACATGTGTCATCGATGGGCAGTGCATGAAGCTCACTTGCTCATCTGGGAGATGTAATGTATTAAAAATGACACTTTTAATGAAACAGGGTGCAGTTGGGATCCCACTTGGGAACCATACTTTTCTTGGGAGGGCAAAGCCTCCAAGCCCCTTTAAGAAACTGCACTTCCAGGAAATGTGCCCCAGGGGACACCGAGTCAATTTTGTCATGGCACACTGATATTGCTGCCAGGTATACCTTCAAAGTGGACGCTGATTTTCCTGCGTCAAACAGGTGTTGTAGAAGGTTAATATCATCTCAATCGGGCAAGTCACCGGATCGTGACCTTCGGCAAGGCACCAGTCCTGGAAAACTTTCCATTTATAAGAGTACTGGGCTTTAGTGTTCGGCGCCCTAGCAGACTATAGTGTTTCTACTACTGCATCTGGCAAACCTTGTCTAAATAGATGGCTCCGTTCAACGGCCAGACCCACAGTTGGAGCTGGGCTGGGTTCGGGTGCCATAATAGCCCCTCCGCTTGGCTCAGGAGGTCCTTGCGCAGCAGGAGCTGCCACGGCTGATCCAACACCATGTCGGAGAGGAGAGCAAACCAGGGGCATCTTGGCCATCTGGGTGCAACCAGCAGAACCTGTGCTCTCTCCACCCTGATTCTCTCTAGTGTCAGGGGTATTAATGGTAGCAGAGGGAACGCATACAAGAGCCCCTGTGGCCAGGGGTGAGCTAGCACATCTACTCCCAGGAGACCCCTGTCTCTCTCCATGGAGAATCATAGGTGGCAAAGAGGTCGACTTGTGCTGGCCGAAACATCTCACAAATCTTTCCACCACTTGAGGATGCAGCCTCCAGTTGCTCTTTTGTTGATGTATTGAGAGCCCCAACTTCGCCACATGATCTATGACCTGTTTTGTGTGCGGCTCTGCGTGAGCTTTTGACTGCGCGCAAATCAACCAATTGTCCGTATAGTTTAGTCCGAATACCCCGCAGCCTGAGTGGAGCCAGTGCTGCATCCATGCACTTTGAAAATGTGCAGGGCGCCAGCAAGAGGCCAAATGGCAGCATGCAGAATTCATACGCGTTGCCTTGAAAGGTGAAGCGCAGATATTTTCTGTGCTTGGGACAGATCGGGGCTTCTTGCAGGTCGATTGATGTGAACCAGTCGCCCGGTTGGACGGACTGGAGGATACGCTGTGCTGTCAACATGTTGAACTTCCTCTGTTTGAGGAACAAGTTGAGGACCCTGAGGTCCATAATTGGTCTAAAACCACCATTCCTTTTGGGCACCAGGAAGTACCTGGAGTAAAAGCCGCTGAGGGCATCTCTTGGACTTACCAAGTGTACAGCGTTCTTCCTTTGAAGATTGCTGATCTCCTGTTGAAGGAGTATCTCCCTCGCTGGTTCGATGGTGGTGATTAGCACACCCTTGAAGGGTGGCGGACCTATCTGGAATTGTAGAGCGTATCCATGTCTCATAGTCGATAGCACCCAGGAGCCCAGGGTGCAGCCCTGCCATGGGTCATTGCTGTTGGTCAATCCGGTTGTGGGAGGGTTTGATGGCAGCTGGGGCCCCTCAGGGGTGGTCTCCCTTGGGCTTGGGAAGGGGAAGGTCTTTCTTAGGCCCCGGGCTTGGTCTCCAGCCAGAGAACTGGTTACTCCTGGCCTGCGGTGGTCCCCTACTGCTTGCCCTGCCTCTGCCTTTGCCTGATTGTCTACTCTGGGGTGGAGGGTGATGTTCATACCCTCAGCAGGAACAGGATGTCCTGTGCATGCCACCTTGGGCGCTGGCTGTAAGCTGGAAGGCGCGAGAACTTTGAGCCGACCTCTGTGGCCTTGTGGGACCTCTCAAGGCTCACATCAACAGTCGCCCCGAAAGTCTGCCCCTGTGTAATGGGGGCATCCAGCAGCGCCACCTTCTCAGTCTCCAGAGATTGATAGTCAGAGATGCTCTTTCCCATTCATTAATTGTTGTCATTCAAATTGAAAGGGAAATTATTATTCTCTGTTTCAGAAATTAAAGATGGATAATTGAACAACAGTGGTACCGTGCTCTGTGTCTTAGTTTTAAGCATTGGGAAGAAACTCACAGCAGACTGCCATTCAAGTAAACATCCAAATCAACTATATATGTAACATAAACTTGCCCAGCCCATCAAGTGTGTTACATATTCGTTATCTATGTTCTATCTTCTAAAAACATGTTCAGGAAAAGTTGTTACATGAAACATTATGGTCACCATGAGCCAATCGATATGGATGACATGCCAGTTTTGTCCATTTTTACATTCTAATGACACATTTTCACAACTGTATACATGCAATTACACATTCCAACCACCGGGGACAGCAATGCCATTGAAAACAGTAAAAAAGAAATCTTTAAATCTGCCATTGTTCGTGGCTAGCTAAGCTAACTAGCTAACACAGTAATGGTTGGCTGGCTAAGCTAACACAGTAATTACAGTGGAAACAGTGATATTATTTTACAGTAACACACAGTACACAAAGACAACTAGCCTACTTTAAAGTGACATTTTTTTTTTTTTTTGGGAAGCTTTATGAAAAGCAAGCACTAGTTCATTCTACTCTGGTCAACAGTGTTATGCTCAGTTTTCTTTTTAGTAATAGTATATTAGTACTTAACTGCAACTTAGGTATTTATTATATTACTTTTTTCTGAAGAAACAAGTAACAAGTAATAAGTTCCTTTTGTTCAATAAAGTGCCCAACTCTGTCTTGCACTTCATTGCATGCGGTAGCTAGAGAAATTATAGGACAACTTGTAGTCTGTGTGGGAATTACCAGAAACGTGACCAATAAGTCTGGATTTTCCATTAAAATAAATAAATAAATAAATAAATACATAAAGGTACAGATGCAGCCACTGACTTACAATGTGTGTTTGTAACTGGTGAATAAGCGACTTGATGCTTGATTCTGGATTCTGTTTTGGGTCTGGCCTCAACCTAAGCTACCAATTTCCCTATCTGTCCACCACATTTTTGGAAGGTAAATCTATATAATAAATACAATATTCTGTGTTCGGGATGCTTTATATTGCTATAGCAAGGTGAATACACTATTATTGTTTCTTTAGAACTATACAGTATATGCAAGCAGTCCTTTTATAAGTACTGTATATACTGCAGCACTGGAATTGATGCACAGCACAGCCATATTGTTTGTGGTCAATAAAGAAAATAAGAATAATTGTTTTTGTTTTTATTGTAAAACCAAGTTTTGTATAGTAGTTCAAAGTAACTTAAACTAACACAATTTAAGCAACTCCAAAGTAAATTAACAGAATTGTGCTTTGATGTGCATATTTGATCTGTCTGCAAAAATTCATTCTTTCGTCTTAGAAATATTGTTTGTGTTCGTTCATACTTGGACACAGCTTCAGAAGAATCCTTAATCTGTGCTTTTGTTACATCAAGACTGGATTACTGCAATGCTCCAAAAACTGCTATAGCCAAGCATCAATTGATTCAAAACTCTGCAGCTAGAATCTTGACACGTACTAGGATGTCATATCACATAACCTCTGATCTGTTAGGCCTCCATTGGCTCCCTGTAACTCAAAAAATGACGTACAAGGTAATTCTGCTTACTTATAAGGTTCTGCATGGCCTGTCACCTTCCTGAGAGTGATGGGGATGAATATAATATTTGTGGGTATACACTGTATAGGAAAGACAGGCAGGACAGAAGAGGAGGAGGGGTAGCGCTATACATAAGAAACAATCTTGAAGCCCAGGTGTTAAACCTGGACAAAGAAAATAAAACCGAATCAATATGGGTCAGAATAACGGACAAAAATTAAAAGGGCATAATAATAGGAGCATGCTATAGACCGCCAGATTCAGACGGTGAGCAAAATAATCTGTTATACAATGACATTAGAAATGCGTGTAGCAAAGAAGAAGCCATACTAATGGGGGATTTCAACTTCCCCCAAATAAAATGGGAAAACCCGATGGGTAGCGCGAAGGATGAAATAGAAATGGTGGAAATGACAAATGACTGCTTCCTAACACAATTTGTCAAGGCACCGACTAGAGGGGAGGCATGCCTTGATTTAGTCTTTTCAAATAACGAAGATAGAATAACTAAAACAGAGGTGCGAGAACCACTGGCAAACTCAGACCACAACGTCTCATTTGAAGTGTTTTTTAAAACCCCAAAAGTAATGACTAAAGCTAAGGTTTACAATTTTAGAAAAGCAAACTATGAAGGTATGAAACAGAGACTAACAGAAGTAGATTGGAGTAAAATAGAGAAAACACCCACAGAAGAAGGATGGTTGTTCTTCAAAAATGTAGTACTAGATGTGCAAAACAATTATATCCCTAAAGTAGACAAATCTAAATGTAAAACTAAATTGCCAAAATGGTTTAATAGATCAATTAAAAAAAATATTCAATGAAAAAAGACACTTTACGGAGCATTAAAAAAGGACCAAAAAGAAAGTACGCAGAAAGAGTACACAGAAATGCAAACGCAAGTCAAAAAGGAAGTTAGAAAGGCCAAGAGAGAAATAGAAATGAACATTGCTAAGGGAGCTAAAACCAATTCCAAAATGTTTTTCCAATATTACAACAGCAAGCGAACATTCAAAGAGGAGATTAAATGTTTAAGAGATACAAATGGCAAAATCGTAGATGAAGAAAAAAAAATAGCAAATATATTAAATGATTACTTTTCACAAGTTTTTACAAAGGAAGATACTGACAACATGCCCCACATGTCATCCAGTTCCTATCCAGTTTTAAATAACTTTAGCATAACTGAGGCAGAAGTGTTAAAGGGACTAGGAGCTCTTAAAATAAACAAATCCCCTGGGCCGGATGAGATCCTCCCAGTAGTACTCAAAGAAACGAAAGAAGTAATTTACAAACCGCTAACCAAGATCATGCAGCAGTCTCTTGACAAAGGGGTGGTACCGACAGACTGGAAAATTGCTAACGCAATACCCATCCACAAAAAGGGAAACAAAACTGAACCAGGTAACTACAGACCAATAAGCCTGACTTCTATTATATGCAAACTTATGGAAACTGTAATAAGATCCAAAATGGAAAATTACCTATATGGTAACAGTATCCTGGGAGACAGTCAGCATAGTTTTAGGAAAGGGAGATCGTGCCTAACTAACTTGCTTGATTTTTTTGAGGATGCAACATCGATAATGGATAATTGCAAAGCATATGACATGGTTTATTTAGATTTCCAGAAAGCTTTTGACAAAGTCCCGCACAAAAGATTAATTCTCAAACTGAACGCAGTTGGGATTCAAGGAAACGCATGTACATGGATTAGGGAGTGGTTAACACAGAAAGTACTGATTAGAGGAAAAACCTCAGAATGGAGTGTGGTAACCAGCGGTGTACCACAGGGATCAGTATTAGGTCCTCTGCTATTCCTAATCTACATTAATGATTTAGATTCTGGTATAGTAAGCAAACTTATTAAATTTGCAGACGACACAAAAGTAGGAGGAGTGGCAAACACTGTTGCAGCAGCAAAGGTTATTCAAAATGATCTAGACAAGATTCAGAACTGGGCAGACACATGGCAAATGACATTTAATAGAGAAAAGTGTAAGGTACTGCACGCAGGAAATAAAAATGTGCATTATAAATATCATATGGGAGATACTGAAATTGGAGAAGGAATCTATGAAAACGACCTAGGAGTTTTTGTTGACTCAGAAATGTCTTCATCTAGACAATGTGGGGAAGCTATAAAAAAGGCTAACAAGATGCTCGGATACATTGTGAAAAGTGTTGAATTTAAATCAAGGGAAGTAATGTTAAAACTGTACAATGCACTAGTAAGACCTCATCTTGAATATTTTGGCAGTTCTGGTCACCTCGCTATAAAAAAGATATTGCTGCTGTAGAAAGAGTGCAAAGAAGAGCGACCAGAATTATTCCGGGTTTAAAAGGCATGTCATGTGCGGACAGGCTAAAAGAATTTAATCTATTCAGTCTTGAACAATGAAGACTGTGCCGCAATCTCATTCAAGCATTCACAATTCTAAAAGGTATTGACAGTGTCGACCCAAGGGACTTTTTCAGCCTGAAAAAAGAAACAAGAACCAGGGGTCACAAATGGAGTTTAGACAAAGGGGCATTCAGAACAGAAAATAGGAGGCACTTTTTTACACAGAGAATTGTGAGGGTCTGGAATCAACTTCCCAGTAATGTTATTGAAGCTGACACTCTGGGATCCTTCAAGAAGCTGCTTGATGAGATTTTGGGATCAATAAGCTACTAACAACCAAACGAGCAAGATGGGCCGAATGGCCTCCTCTCGTTTGTAAACTTAATTATGTTCTTATGTTATTATTTGTCTGAAGATGTACAGCATTATGTCCCAAATCGAGCACTGCGCTACTTTTTGTACCTTCTTTCCGGACAGCTGCTTTTTGTGTCCCTTGTCTCGCTCCTAAACTTTTGAACTCTTCCCAGAGACACCAGGAGTGCTCCCCAATCTCTTTGTTAAAAATTAGACTGAAGACTTTTTTGTTCGACCGGACTTATAATTAGATATTTTCTTATTTGTAAGTAGATTTTGTGAAGTGCCTTGAGAAATTTTATTATGTATATGGGATGCTATTGAAAAAAATATATATGATCCATTGATTTAAACTTCAAGGTAATGTTGCATTTTACTTATATAGTGTCTAAATTGGGGGGTAAGTTACTTATTTTCACTTTTTTCATAACAATACCACAAATGCTGGTTCTGAGGAGTTATAAGAACCCAACTTATGTGGTATGTACAGTAACAAATATAATATGCAGTACATTAAAATGGAAACACACTTCCTGTTTGGTTTCAAGCCCAAGTTATGGAAACTGAAGAGTATATAATGCTTTAGTTTATTTCTACATATGCTATAATTGTCAAGTAAAATACATTATCTTTCAACTCTTAAAGAAAATGCAAGCCCTAAAACTGCTGCTGTTTCTGCTGTAATGTTTCTGTAAAATGCAATTTGTTACATAACCACCAAAAGGTGCCCTTATGCTTCAGAAAAACACATGAGAGATGCTTTGGTCCTTTGACCACATGATTGCACTGTTGTGCTGTAAGAAAAGCTGTACATTTCATAGTTGCAGTTCAAATCACATTTGTCCAATTATAAGTAATTATATATTTTTGAACCATGACAAGTGTTTTTCATTCAAAATATGTTACCCAAATGTTTCTATAGTTTGGAAAGTAGTTCTAGTGGTGTGTATAGTAAAGTATCTGAACGTGATGTTCTTTGATGCCCATGATTAGTACAGTACACATGTTTCTTCCACAGACTGGTTAACAAAAAAAGGTTAATTTCCATCCCATCTGCAGACTGTTGTTGCACTTCTCCGAATCTTGCTGCACAAAATAATGGCAGCAACAACCTTGGAATACAATGTTAAGGTAATTATTGTTAACAAAATAATTCCATAAATATTACCCATTTTAGAACATAAGAACATAAGAAAGTTTACAAACGAGAGGAGGCCATTCGGCCCATCTTGCTCGTTTGGTTGTTAGTAGCTTATTGATCCCAAAATCTCATCAAGCAGCTTCTTGAAGGATCCCAGGGTGTCAGCTTCAACAACATTACTGGGGAGTTGATTCCAGACCCTCACAATTCTCTGTGTAAAAAAGTGTCTCCTATTTTCTGTTCTGAATGCCCCTTTTTCTAAACTCCATTTGTGACCCCTGGTCCTTGTTTCTTTTTTCAGGCTGAAAAAGTCCCTTGCGTCCACACTGTCAATACCTTTTAGAATTTTGAATGCTTGAATTAGGTCGCCACGTAGTCTTCTTTGTTCAAGACTGAACAGATTCAATTCTTTTAGCCTGTCTGCATATGACATGCCTTTTAAGCCCGGAATAATTCTGGTCGCTCTTCTTTGCACTCTTTCTAGAGCAGCAATATCTTTTTTATAGCGAGGTGACCAGAACTGCACACAATATTCAAGATGAGGTCTTACAAGTGCATTGTACAGTTTTAACATTACTTCCCTTGATTTAAATTCAACACTTTTCACAATGTATCCGAGTATCTTGTTAGCCTTTTTTATAGCTTCCCCACATTGCCTAGATGAAGACATTTCTGAGTCAACAAAAACTCCTAGGTCTTTTTCATAGATTCCTTCTCCAATTTCAGTATCTCCCATATGATATTTATAATGTACATTTTTATTTCCTGCGTGCAGTACCTTACACTTTTCTCTATTAAATGTCATTTGCCATGTGTCTGCCCAGTTCTGAATCTTGTCTAGATCATTTTGAATGACCTTTGCTGCTGCAACAGTGTTTGCCACTCCTCCTACTTTTGTGTCGTCTGCAAATTTAACAAGTTTGCTTACTATACCAGAATCTAAATCATTAATGTAGATTAGGAATAGCAGAGGACCTAATACTGATCCCTGTGGTACACCGCTGGTTACCACACTCCATTCTGAGGTTTTTCCTCTAATCAGTACTTTCTGTTTTCTACATGTTAACCACTCCCTAATCCATGTACATGTGTTTCCTTGAATCCCAACTGCGTTCAGTTTGAGAATTAATCTTTTGTGCGGGACTTTGTCAAAAGCTTTCTGGAAATCTAAATAAACCATGTCATATGCTTTGCAATTATCCATTATCGATGTTGCATCCTCAAAAAAATCAAGCAAGTTAGTTAGGCACGATCTCCCTTTCCTAAAACCATGTTGACTGTCTCCCAGTACCCTGTTACCATATAGGTAATTTTCCATTTTGGATCTTATTATAGTTTCCATAAGTTTGCATATAATAGAAGTCAGGCTTACTGGTCTGTAGTTACCTGGTTCAGTTTTGTTTCCCTTTTTGTGGATCGGTATTACGTTTGCAATTTTCCAGTCTGTCGGTACCACCCCTGTGTCAAGAGACTGCTGCATGATCTTGGTTAGCGGTTTGTAAATTACTTCTTTCATTTCTTTGAGTACTACTGGGAGGATCTCATCCGGCCCAGGGGATTTGTTTATTTTAAGAGCTCCTAGTCCCTTTAACACTTCTGCCTCAGTTATGCTAAAGTTATTTAAAACTGGATAGGAACTGGATGACATGTGGGGCATGTTGTCAGTATCTTCCTTTGTAAAAACTTGTGAAAAGTAATCATTTAACATATTTGCTATTTTTTTTTCTTCCTCTACGATTTTGCCATTTGTATCTCTTAAACATTTAATCTCCTCTTTGAATGTTCTCTTGCTGTTGTAATATTGGAAAAACATTTTGGAATTGGTTTTAGCTCCCTTAGCAATGTTCATTTCTATTTCTCTCTTGGCCTTTCTAACTTCCTTTTTGACTTGCATTTGCAGTTCTGTGTACTCTTTCTGTGTACTTTCTTTTTGGTCCTTTTTTAATGCTCTGTAAAGTGCCTTTTTTCGCTGAATATTTTTTTTAATTGATCTATTAAACCATTTTGGCAATTTAGTTTTACATTTAGATTTGTCTACTTTAGGGATGTAATTGTTTTGCGCCTCTAGTACTACATTTTTGAAGAACAACCATCCTTCTTCTGTGGGTGTTTTCTCTATTTTACTCCAATCTACTTCTGTTAGTCTCTGTTTCATGCCTTCATAGTTTGCTTTTCTAAAATTGTAAACCTTAGCTTTAGTCTTTACTTTTGAGGATTTAAAAAACACTTCAAATGAGACCATGTTGTGGTCTGAGTTTGCCAGTGGTTCTCTGACCTCTGTTTTAGTTATTCTATCTTCGTTATTTGAAAAGACTAAATCAAGGCATGCCTCCCCTCTAGTCGGTGCCTTGACAAATTGTGTTAGGAAGCAGTCATTTGTCATTTCCACCATTTCTATTTCATCCTTCGCGCTACCCACCGGGTTTTCCCATTTTATTTGGGGGAAGTTGAAATCCCCCATTAGTATGGCTTCTCCTTTGCTACACACATTTCTAATGTCATTGTATAACAGATTATTGTGCTCACCGTCTGAATCTGGCGGTCTATAGCATGCTCCTATTATTATGCCTTTTGAATTTTTGTCTGTTATTCTGACCCATATTGATTCGGTTTTATTTTCTTTGTCCAGGTTTAACACCTGGGCTTCAAGACTGTTTCTTATGTATAGCGCTATGCCTGTCTTTCCTATACAGTGTATACCCACAAATATTATATTCGTCCCCATCACTCTCAGATAACCACGTTTCTGTAACACCTATCACATCATAGTTACCTGTTAGTGCAGTAGCTTCAAGTTCTAGAATTTTGTTTCTGATACTTATTGCACTTCAATACCTGCATGCAGAAATACGCAGTTTTTAAAGAAACATGTTGCAGCATTTTAAAACATCTGCTACTAAACTAGTTTAAAGAACATTCCCATTGTGATACCTTACCTTGAAGTCTGTTACTGCTTTACTTCCTTAGTTATGTTACCTCAGCAGTGTTTTCGGGGCCAAAACATATTGCCGGCTAACAGCATGTCAGTCAATAGGGGAAACAGCTGATTGGTTATTGACAGGAATGAAATTAGTGAAAGGGATGGGGCAATTTCACCATCTAGGTAGAATGACCCCTGAAGTACATACGTGTCTAAAAGCATAGTTTACAAACAGATTTCTTTAGTAGATATCCTGTTTAAAAACAAGCATATTTGAGAACTGCACATTTGAGACTTATGTAATTAATAATGTATGTTCATGGTGGAGAAAATATATGGAATTATTATGTTGGCTACAATCATGAAAAGAAAACTTAGGGGAGGGAGTAACCTGTGTAACCATAGAAGGTTTATAAATCTTTCTACAGTGCATTACAATGTAGTGAAATCTTGAGAAAGCATAGTTAAAACACAATGGGGTAGATGTACTAAGATGGGCCAGTCGCAGTACAAAGATACCACAGTTAGCATTTTTGTTGCGACAATTCTCAAAGTATGCATTTTGTCGTACATACTATGAGAAAATATTTTCACGAGCCACAATATACTAATTTAAATACCATATTCAATTTGGTGCCGCAGCGTTTATTTTAAATTGATCAAAATGACTGTGGCCTATAAACATTTGCTTACTCAGGTGTGTGTACATTAGATTGTATTAAATGCTGGATTGAGACTGCAGTCTCTTTGGGGGTGTCACATGTACATAGGCAGAGTTGCACATTTATTTATTTTTTGAGCAGGGGTAGAAAGAATACCTTTACGTTTCTTTATTGAGAGCGGCGCTTAATTGAGGGCGGCGTCTATTAAAAAGCTGATATCTGAGTGAGTCGTTTATTCGAGGTGGCATTAATTGGTGGATGCCATTAATTCGAAGTAATACGGTATTTGTTGTGTCTTCTTGGCGAGATCTCTAGCATACATTTCGAAAACTAAACCGGACATGTTTGTCTGACATAAGGAGGTGTTGTGTTTAAAAACATACATTATATTTAGATGCACATACATTTACAGTTCACAATGTATTTTAAATGTAAATCATTGTACTGAACTAACACTAATGTGTTTTGGGTAGGCTACACATTACATTATGTAAAAATATAAATCTGTACAGTAGACCTATACAGTATACAGTACAGTAGCAAAATCCAATGAATACATAGTGCACTTTCTTTTTACTTTAGCCTACTGGTAACACAAAATAAATCATGCTGCTGCATTGTACACATTGATATACAATGGTGAATAAAAGATTATTTTAAATTGAAAATAAATGATTTTAGATTTTATTTTATATTAATTATTTTTATTTTTAACTTGTCCTACTTAGCTGCCTAGACAATTAACACATGGCCATTGTCCTATACAGATGCTTGGAATGAGCTGGAGGGGTTAATGGCACATGTATGCAGTCTGATGCTCCCAACACGCTGGGAAAACCAGAAATGTCAGATAAATTTATTTTCAAGGCATGTAAGTACACCTTGATTTTAGTGAAAATTAGGTACTTGGGTGTTCGCCTCAAAAATGCATTGAGCACAACCGGCAATGCACAAGAAAAAGCGGACTGGAAAATGCCAGCAACAATTATGACTGTTTAAAACATTTAGTACATCTCATAATATTTGTAAACCCTTATCTCCCTTTTTGCGGATTTATGCAGGAATGCCCATAATTACATTTTCATCTGAGGTTGAACCGCAAAGAAAAACTGCCGCCGCAAAGCATTTCCTAAAAAGTCGCTAACAGCATTGCACTTGTTTAATACATTTCAGACTAGACCTGCGACTCGTTTGCAGCTGGTTTGCGACTATTGCGACATCTACCCCAAAGTCTGTAAAAACTTGAAAAATATGTGAAACTGCAAAATTACTGTGCAAATTTACCACAGTCAACTTTTAAAAGGGTGGTTACATGGGAGATGCTTGGATAACAGAGTCCTTTCCTACTTGTGTATTGTTTTAATCCATTACTCTTTATTAATCTTACAAATTAATGGCAGAGTTACACAGTGAACGACACACAACTCGTTCTTCTGCATTACATATCTTGGCAATAATTTCAACAGTGTTATCACTGTGAGATAACTGGTCTGAAGAGTCTCCATGGTGCCATTTTGTCCCACCCAGTTATTCCCTCCTCACAGACAGACAAGCAATCCGTGCCAAGGGGGAGAACCCATTTTAGGGGCAAGGTTTTCCTCAGCAGAACCCCAGATCTCTGGAAATCATCCTGCTGTCCCTTCTAAAGGAGAGCTATCAGCACCCCAATTACTCTCCCAGCACCCCCTGCACTCTCAGACTCTCCCTCTCTTTGCTTTTTCTTCCAATATTCATCACATTGCTAGACAGCCTCCAGCTAACATCCTGTGAGATAGGAATCCATAATGACAAATAAAGTTCCAACATAAACCTTTGCCACTCTTGTTGCTTGCTGGTCATTAAGATATTCTCTTTTCCACCTCTAGATAGTTCCAGGGGGTGGAAGTCCATGCAGACTTATTACAGAGACTCACAAGTTTTGATTTTCAGAAGTGGTGCATGTCAGTGAAAAAAAGATTTTAATGCATTTTAATTCCAGGCTATAAGGCAACAAAAGGTGAACATTTTGAAAGGGATGAGTAATGAGCTATATTTTATGCTCAAAAATATGGGAAAACTATATTCTTTTATATTATTACAATTGCTCAGAGAAAATGATTATTTTTGACAAGTAATATTTTTTTTCTCAAAATGATAGGTGTCAAAATTATTGGCAAACCTAAATATTCTTATAAATAAAATCAAACAAAATTAAATCTGCATTAACATTCTACTTTTTTAAGTACATCTCAGTCTTGAGGAACTGTATTGTGGCCTTCCATGGCCTCCTGTTTCACTGGGTTATAAAAATAAGGTAACACGCATGTAAAATCCATTTGTCATCCATCAACATGGGGAAAAGCAAAGAACTCACAAATGAAAAAGAGACAAATGGTTGTTGACCTCATAAATCAGGCAATGGGTACAAAAATAACTAAAAACCTAAATATACCACTGTCACAAAGATAGCTGCAGTGGGTGACGTCAGTCCAGAAACAGGAACCAGGAAATAAACAACAGAGAGGTGGAGTTGGGTGGAGCTGAGCGATTGGTTTGATTGGACTGATATTTTAACTATTATTATTATTATTATTATTATTATTATTATTATTATTATTATTATTATTATTATTATTATTATTATAACCTTTGTCTCCAATCTCCTTCTCACTCACCGAACCCACAACCCGAGTGAGTGAAAACATGCTGCTTTTATGCAGCTGTACGGAGACTCGATTGCCAATCAATAATTCAATTGCACGTGAATTAATAAAGTGCAATTCCCCGTGCTCATATATTATTACATTTTACTTGCACATGAAGTGCTGTGCAATCCTTGTTCCTAAATACAAATATACATTTTAAACAGTCGTGTTACAAAGATCTGTTATATCCCGTGTACCAATGACTATACACCAACATCAACACACAACATACAACACAAAATACACACAGGGGCTGGGCACTTTGCCACATATCCCCCTTGTGCAAAGCACACATGGCCTCAATGACCACCTCCCCCCTTTAAAATCCCAAAAGTCTCGCTCAAAGTCCTGGGCCAAGAACAGGGACTTTAAGGGGTTGATGGGCGCCAATGTTGCCAGTAGCCAGGCTGCTACTGGCCATGCTGTCAGCAGACATGCTGACAGTGGGACGAATCTCTTCTCCCGTTGTACCACTGGCAGCGGAAATGCTGCCAATGGTGCGGCTGTCAACAGACATGCTGACAGCTCCCAGACTGACTCCTTCAGCCGGGGCAAGTCCAGCAGCGGAAAAGCTGCTGGGGTCGGTGGTCTCCAGACTTTCCCCAAGATCTCCGGCAGCGAAACTGCTGCGGGGGAAAGTGGTCTCCTGACCTCTCCCCCCTTCATAGCCGGCAGCTCCCTCTGGGGGGACTCTAGCCCCCAGAACTCCTGCAGCAAAATTGCTGCGGGGAAAGTTGGAAGCTCCCTCTGGTGGGGCTCCAGCCATGCTGACCCATATGGCTAAGCAGAGCTGACTGCAACCCATGGTGAAGCAGTTCCAGCGACCCCAGGTGATGTGGAGCGGCTGGCAACCCCAGGCGATGCGAAGCAGCTGGCAACCCCGGGCGATGCGGAGCGGCTGACAACCCCGGGGGATGCCAGGCAGGCATCCTTCGGCGAAGCGAGGCAGGCATCCTTGGGTGGTGCGAGGCAGACATCCTTGGGAGGTGTGAAGCAGGCATCCTTGGGTGGTGCGAGGCAGGCATCCTTGGGCAGTGCGGGGGAGGCATCCTTGAGCAGTGCGAGGCAGGCATCCTTGGGCGATGCGAGGCAGACATCCTTGGGTGGATAGAGGCAAGCATCCTTGGGAGAACCAGCAGGAATTCACCCTGCTGGTGGAGGTGGGATCTGCAAGCTGTCCTCCCATGGTGGTGGAGGCAGAACCAGCAGGAATTCACCCTCTGCTGGTGGAGGTGGGAAGAGCTGGTATTCTTCCTCTGCTGGTGGAGACTTGGTCTGTGGATGCTCTGCCTTCCCCTTTTGGGCTGTGGAAGCACAGGCTTCTCCCTCGGGCTGTGGACTCACTGACTCCTCTCTCTTGGGCTGTGGACGCACCGACTCCCCCCTCTTGGGCTTAGAACATTCGGGATCCTCCCACTCAGACATAGGACATTCGTGCTCCTCCCACTTAGATGTAGGACATTCAGACTCCCCATCCTCTGGCTCCTGCTCTGGTCAATCCTTGTCCTCATGCCCATAGGCAATACACATAGTGCACCACCTTGGCTCCTTCGGCTTCTTCCTCACCTTTCCCCCTCTCTGCCTCCCTCTCCTCACCTTCCTCCCCTAGGCCGGTTCCTCCTCTCCCTCTTGGTAGGGACAGCACATCACCTGGTACCTGAACTGCCCACAGGCAAGGCACCAGACTTGGTCCTCTAGACCACCGAGGAGGTCCTCCAGTTCAGGCAGCCATCTGTCCAGCTCCAGCCTTCCATTTCTTTATTATATTTTTTTTCCAAAAACCAACACAAAATAAACCCACTCCTGGTCTGATGCTTGGCACCGCTGTCGTCCCTTTTCTGACACCAACTGTGAACTGAATGGCTTTGCAGGGGTGATGTCAGACCAGAAATACAAACTCCAAACAATGAGGAATAGTAGGTGAATCTGTGATGCTACGACGTCCAGAGTTTTATTGTAAAATAATAACAAACAAAAAGATTAAAATAAAACACACAAAACAAAGGGAGCATTGGCCAAACAAACAGACAGACAAAACAAATGTAGATGAACCCAACAAACAAGTACTGTGCTGGTACTTCCAGCACACTGTAGCAATTGTTATGTTACTCTACTCTCTCCCGTTCTCCACTCACGAACACACAACCCGAGTGAGTGAAAACATGTAGCTTTTATACAGCTGTACCGAGACTTGATTGCTAATCAATCATTCAATTGGAGTCTCGATATAACTGCACGTGAATTAATAAAAGTGCAATTCCCTGTTCTCATGTATTATTTTACCTGCACGTGAAGTGCCGTGCAATCCTCGTGCCTAAATACAAATATACATTTTAAACAGTCGTGCTCATAACCCATATTTATATCCCGTTTATTTTATACATAAACACCAACATTAACATTTTTGTGGGGAATAATAGCCATGTTCTATACTTTTGAGGCATAAGCAATTAAAATAACACTTACTACCCAGGAACAAAAAAGAAAAAAAAAATTGTTACACAGTGTAATCCATTTAACTACCAATCTTTTTAAATAGAAATTGTATATTGACAAATGTGTGTTTGTTGAAAAAAATTACTTGGTATGCATGTCTTTCTGTTAACATTTTTTTTATTTTTTTTTATTCATTTTAGGTGGTTGAGTTTGAAAAGATGTCAAAAGAAGTGATTGTCAAAATAGAGAAACTGGCAGTTCAGTAATTTCACAGTATCTACAGGACTATTGGTTTCGAAATGCAGACATGTGGGCCGATTTTGGATGGAGAGTTTACCACCAAGACAGTGAAACTAACAACATTGTTGAGAGGTATGTAAAAATAGAGATTGAAACAAAAACATAAGTTGCAGCACTATAGGCAAGAGACACTCATCTCGAATCCTGCCCATGCCATTGCCAGCTTTGGTCAGCAGTTCTGACAGGGCGGCACACAATTGACCTGGCACCTACAGGTTCAGGGCGTTGGCATTTCCAGCTGCATCAACTCCTCCAAACGATGTGTACGCTAGGGAGTGGACGCTCTGGGCTTATAGTGCAAAAAATAGCATATGGCTTTGACAGTGCTCGTATCAGAGGGCGCATACGTTGTCTCATCCCTCCAGAGGAGGTGGGGAGTTGTTGTGGTTAGCCAAGTTGAATTGTTGATAAAGGGAAAAAAAATTGGTTATACTAAATAAAATAAAAAAAATTGCTTTTGCTTTTCTTTTTTTCCTATAGATTTTTTTTCAGCATGAAGTATCAGTTTCTTCATGGTTATGCAAACAGACGAGTTGACGAACTGCTTCTATTACTTCATACCAAGGTGGTCACTTACGACAGGTTTGTGTAACATTTCCAATACTAGCATTTTTATTTGGTCTAGTGTTGCAAATTAGTGTTGAATTTCAAAAAGTAAATAGATTATATTTGTAATTTCCTAGAATATAAAGTTGTTAAGTACATTTATTTCAGTATCTAATAAGGAGATAGTGTACCACAGTTAAACGCATTTTTGTCATGTATATAATTTACATAACCCATAACTTTTTTAGCATGTAAGTAATATATAATATAGAATACTGCTCTACTAACTGTATTCTGTCTAAAATATGGTGCAGGTATCTGGAAGAGCTTCATGGTGCTCAGATGATTCCAAACAAAGGATACTGCAGAACCTGCATTACGTATGAAGAACAAAGGCCTTCAAAATCATTTTATACACAAATCAGGTGGCCATTGCACAGTGCCTTCAGAAGCAGATAAAGCAAAACGTTATGCTATGGATTTAATTACCATGAAATGTGAACGTGCTGTTTCTGAAAGGGGTAATTTGTGCAAGCATATTGAGTTTGTAAAAATGATGCGCAAAGAACAGGGGATTGATATTGATGGAATTTAAAAAGAATTAGCCAGTTCACTAACTGAACAGCATTGCTATGAGTGGGATGGAAACATTTAATTATACATTGTGCTGGTAGTTTTGGAGTAGTACATGTGCAAAACCAGCAGTGTACTGGTCTTGCCAATAGTCTTGGAGAAATATGAGTGTCTAAGACTTTCTGAGTTAATTGGTACACAAAACCCTAACCAAGAGGCAACTGACTGCTTTGCGAATACCACAGCAAATTGTCAATCACACAATAAACAGTTGTGTGTAAAGAAGATGATTTCATACTTAAAGGAGTGGTGTAACAGCAGTGACTATAAGAAATCTCTAGAGTTGAATGCTGTAGTAAAATGTGCACACCAACTAACATTTGGACAGTATAGCGTGGCCAGCCATAAAATACAAATTATAAGGCTGCATGCTTACAGAAAAAGCATTGAAAGAACCCCTTAATTGAGCTTTATAGACCTATAGACCTGATTCTAAGTTCAAAGTCTGCTCCATTAGAAAAAGAATAATTGGTAGCAGAGCAAAGAATCAGATACTAAAATCTAGCTGAACGTGTGCTGTTATGAGCCAATGCCTTTATTTTTGAATTACAGAATGCATACAACTGGACTAAGTATAGAGGTTAATTACAACCATTAAAGACCTCAAAGGTCTCCAAGTAAAAGAGTGAAATAGCTATTTGTATGTATAGTGGCAGCATGTTATCAAAAATAAAATGTATGTTGCATAATTGCTGAGGATTGTATTCTGGCCAAGTTGGTCGATATTTGATATGGTATGTCTCCTTTTTCTCTCGTAATCAGATTAGACTTAAATAAAACTTAAATGTGCATTATTGGAACACTTTGTAAATAGAAGTTGTAAAACTATGATTTGTAGTAAATGTAAATAGAAAGTGCAATCTTTAAGTAGCGAGTAGTGTATGATATGAAAGCTGCGGGATGCATTACAAAGGAAGATACTGACAACATGCCCCACATGTCATCCAGTTCCTATCCAGTTTTAAATAACTTTAGCATAACTGAGGCAGAAGTGTTAAAGGGACTAGGAGCTCTTAAAATAAACAAATCCCCTGGGCCGGACGAGATCCTCCCAGTAGTACTCAAAGAAATGAAAGAAGTAATTTACAAACCGCTAACCAAGATCATGCAGCAGTCTCTTGACACAGGGGTGGTACCGACAGACTGGAAAATTGCAAACGTAATACCGATCCACAAAAAGGGAAACAAAACTGAACCAGGTAACTACAGACCAGTAAGCCTGACTTCTATTATATGTAAACTTATGGAAACTATAATAAGATCCAAAATGGAAAATTACCTATATGGTAACAGGGTACTGGGAGACAGTCAACATGGTTTTAGGAAAGGGAGATCGTGCCTAACTAACTTGCTTGATTTTTTTTGAGGATGCAACATCGATAATGGATAATTGCAAAGCATATGACATGGTTTATTTAGATTTCCAGAAAGCTTTTGACAAAGTCCCGCACAAAAGATTAATTCTCAAACTGAACGCAGTTGGGATTCAAGGAAACACATGTACATGGATTAGGGAGTGGTTAACATGTAGAAAACAGAAAGTACTGATTAGAGGAAAAACCTCAGAATGGAGTGTGGTAACCAGCGGTGTACCACAGGGATCAGTATTAGGTCCTCTGCTATTCCTAATCTACATTAATGATTTAGATTCTGGTATAGTAAGCAAACTTGTTAAATTTGCAGACGACACAAAAGTAGGAGGAGTGGCAAACACTGTTGCAGCAGCAAAGGTCATTCAAAATGATCTAGACAAGATTCAGAACTGGGCAGACACATGGCAAATGACATTTAATAGAGAAAAGTGTAAGGTACTGCACGCAGGAAATAAAAATGTACATTATAAATATCATATGGGAGATATTGAAATTGGAGAAGGAATCTATGAAAAAGACCTAGGAGTTTTTGTTGACTCAGAAAAGTCTTCATCTAGGCAATGTGGGGAAGCTATAAAAAAGGCTAACAAGATGCTCGGATACATTGTGAAAAGTGTTGAATTTAAATCAAGGGAAGTAATGTTAAAACTGTACAATGCACTTGTAAGACCTCATCTTGAATATTGTGTGCAGTTCTGGTCACCTCGCTATAAAAAAGATATTGCTGCTCTAGAAAGAGTGCAAAGAAGAGCGACCAGAATTATTCCGGGCTTAAAAGGCATGTCATATGCAGACAGGCTAAAAGAATTGAATCTGTTCAGTCTTGAACAAAGAACATAAGAACATAAGAAAGTTTACAAACGAGAGGAGGCCATTCGGCCCATCTTGCTCGTTTGGTTGTTAGTAGCTTATTGATCCCAAAATCTCATCAAGCAGCTTCTTGAAGGATCCCAGGGTGTCAGCTTCAACAACATTACTGGGGAGTTGATTCCAGACCCTCACAATTCTCTGTGTAAAAAAGTGTCTCCTATTTTCTGTTCTGAATGCCCCTTTTTCTAATCTCCATTTGTGACCCCTGGTCCTTGTTTCTTTTTTCAGGCTGAAAAAGTCCCTTGCGTCGACACTGTCAATACCTTTTAGAATTTTGAATGCTTGAATTAGGTCGCCACGTAGTCTTCTTTGTTCAAGACTGAACAGATTCAATTCTTTTAGCCTGTCTGCATATGACATGCCTTTTAAGCCCGGAATAATTCTGGTCGCTCTTCTTTGCACTCTTTCTAGAGCAGCAATATCTTTTTTATAGCGAGGTGACCAGAACTGCACACAATATTCAAGATGAGGTCTTACAAGTGCATTGTACAGTTTTAACATTACTTCCCTTGATTTAAATTCAACACTTTTCACAATGTATCCGAGTATCTTGTTAGCCTTTTTTATAGCTTCCCCACATTGCCTAGATGAAGACATTTCTGAGTCAACAAAAACTCCTAGGTCTTTTTCATAGATTCCTTCTCCAATTTCAATATCTCCCATATGATATTTATAATGTACATTTTTATTTCCTGCGTGCAGTACCTTACACTTTTCTCTATTAAATGTCATTTGCCATGTATCTGCCCAGTTCTGAATCTTGTCTAGATCATTTTGAATGACCTTTGCTGCTGCAACAGTGTTTGCCACTCCTCCTACTTTTGTGTCGTCTGCAAATTTAACAAGTTTGCTTACTATACCAGAATCTAAATCATTAATGTAGATTAGGAATAGCAGAGGACCTAATACTGATCCCTGTGGTACACCGCTGGTTACCACACTCCATTCTGAGGTTGTTCCTCTAATCAGTACTTTCTGTTTTCTACATGTTAACCACTCCCTATTCCATGTACATGTGTTTCCTTGAATCCCAACTGCGTTCAGTTTGAGAATTAATCTTTTGTGCGGGACTTTGTCAAAAGCTTTCTGGAAATCTAAATAAACCATGTCATATGCTTTGCAATTATCCATTATCGATGTTGCATCCTCAAAAAAATCAAGCAAGTTAGTTAGGCACGATCTCCCTTTCCTAAGAAGACTACGTGGCGACCTAATTCAAGCATTCAAAATTCTAAAAGGTATTGACAGTGTCGACCCAAGGGACTTTTTCAGCCTGAAAAAAGAAACAAGGACCAGGGGTCACAAATGGAGTTTAGAAAAAGGGGCATTCAGAACAGAAAATAGGAGACACTTTTTTACACAGAGAATTGTGAGGGTCTGGAATCAACTCCCCAGTAATGTTGTTGAAGCTGACACCCTGGGATCCTTCAAGAAGCTGCTTGATGAGATTTTGGGATCAATAAGCTACTAACAACCAAACGAGCAAGATGGGCCGAATGGCCTCCTCTCGTTTGTAAACTTTCTTATGTTCTTATGTTCATACTCTAGACCGGCAATGTGGAAAAATTGCAGACTTGGCAAGCATTTGTCATAGGGAGCAGGCTGCCTTCCCTCCTTTGGGAGTAAGAGGAGGGGGGTTGTGTGATCCCCTGAGTTGCTTAGTGACTGGCCTTTACAAATTGGGTGAAAAAAGGGAAAAACTTGAAAAAACTAAAAATAAAATAAAAATACACTATCAAATAACATTGCAGGCAACTGAAATCACATTTTCAAGATAAAAAAAAAGATTATAATATTGTTGGTAATAGAACATAAAGAAATATGCCAGCAATAAATTGGACAGTACAAACATATGATTTTACAGGATCTACACGTGGAGTCTAGATGCGTTTTTAAGGAGACGTTGGAAAGTGGTGATGTCCTGATACTCGTAGGCAGCTGATTCCACCACTGGGGAGCAAGAGAGGAAAAGGAACGAGTACTGGCCGGTAGAGCACTTAAGGGAAGGCATGACCAGTAGGCATGCAGAGGAGGAACGGAAAGGGGACATAGGGAGATACAAGAAATTGGAGGTAGGAAGGAGCAGATTGGTGATGAGAGCAGTGGGTAAGGACAAGGGTCTACAATTTGATATATTTAATGTGATACAATTGTGCTTCCACAAAATGAGTGCCATGCATAAACAACCGGAGAGGTAAAATATATAGTTTAATTAAGTCTTCTGTTGACTTTTGTGGCAGGAAGGCCTTGTCATTTTAAAACAGGTGACTGGCCCAAAAAGACTACATGCCCCATAGACCCTTGCAGATAATTAGTGGTGGGGTGTTGAGAATAAAAGGGGGCGGTTTTCTCCTTAGGTAGTAGGTGTGTGCATGGAGCTGCCTGTGTATATTGCTGGCTCCTGTTTGTGTGTTTGTTTTGTTTGGCCCTCGTGCCGTTTTTGTTTGTTTAAGTAAAGTATTATTATTTTTCCCCGTAACCTGTGTCTGTGCCTCCACTGTGCCTCAAACTTGTTACACTTTTTATTTATTTTTACAATTTCGTACATTTGACTGCAATAAAATCTTTCTCGGGCTGATCCCTCTCTAACTTTATTGTTTTGTACATGGGAAATGTTTTGGTCTGATTTTACTTTTTCTATATTTCATATTCATAGTGTATATTTTTATTACAGATTAGATGTAATTTAACATTTTGGTAACAAGTTTTAAAAAAATAAAAATAAATTTTGCTAACACTACACCTGGGTTTTTCATCACTAGTGTAAAACTGTAAAGAAACATACTTTAATTCATGAAGCTTTCCAAGGGCAACATCTTTGTTTGCAATCAAGGCCTCCAAAACTGCTAACCTGTCAAAAAGAATCATCCTTACTGCCAGTTTGCCATTGTCATCATTTCATTCTGTTTTTTTTTTCTCAGAGAAATGCCTCCCAGAAAACATAAGTGTACTTCGGTCACTGATAAGTATGAGTTATTGTTTGTGAATAAAAAATTATATTTTATCAGATTACTGAATAGTTGATGTAAAGAGCCACTATCGAAGTTTGTAAAAAATGTTATATAGCCTAATGTGTTGGTATGACTATCAGTAAAGTGATTTTTTTTTTCTAACAACTTATAACTTAAATTAAAACAGTAAACTGAAACATTCAATGAGCTTGTGGACTGTTGTGACTGTGAATTATTGCGTTCTACACTGGAAGAATCCTAAATCTGGACTTAGTGAAATTACAAAGACTGAACTGATTTTATTTAAAAGTTATAAGATTATTTGCAAACGTTTTGTGTTGTTGTGTAAAGTATATGTTACAGAGACTGATTCCAATAAGCAGTGTCTTTGTTTGGTTTTATGCTTTTGTGCTCGTTTTTTGCTCTTCCAATGATAAGGCTTACTGTGGATATCATTGCACTGAATAGGTTAATGGTATTTTATGGGTTTATGTCTCATGTAACCAAGTGTAAACCTGTGACTGCCAGTTTCTGCGCTGACCCAAAAACACACACAGACAAATAAATTGTTCATTTGTTGTGAACTCCTCAACTTTTATATTAAGTAAGCCACTTAATAATCAAAGTAACAGGGTTAAGTTTAATAAATAATAAATAGAATAACACACCTGATGTCATATTATAGGTTTAACAGTAAAGAGAATATTGGCACAGACATGGAGGTGTTACAAAGTTATTTAATTGAATTTGAAGACACTTTCTCAGTATTTTTGTTTGGTACTGAAAACATGCATACGTTACAAACTTTCATTTGACTCATATCAAATTAGCTTCATACAGGGTTTATTTGTATCCGAATATCTCAAAGGGAGCTCAAAGCAACCCGCAAACACATAGGAGTGAGTCGACGGGGCTGACAGACCATCCTGGTTGTACTAGTGTATGAACTTTAATTTAAGAGTGCAGAAAATATAAACTGTGTTCACAGCTCTGTATGCTGTATAAACATAGAACTGTATAAGAACAATAACCGCAGACAGAGGGGGACACACACACACACACACGACTTTTCTCACATTTTTATATGGCACAAATGCAGCTCCACAATCAGGAATATATATATATATATATATATATATATATATATATATATATATATATATATATATATATATATATATATATATATATATATTACAAATGGTACATTGAACTTTCGTTCTGTTCGATAGTTTGTTTTAAAAAACTTAAACTCAAAATCAATTATTGTAAGGTGACATTGGTTTTATGTTGGGAAATATTTTTAAGAAAAACAAAAAACTGAAATATCTTGCTTGCATAAGTATTCAACCCCCACACATTAATATTTGGTAGAGCCACCTTTCGCTGCAATAACAGCTTTAAGTCTTTTGGGGTAAGTATGTACCAGCTTTGCACAGTGTCGGAGTGATTTTGGCCCATTCTTCTTGGCAGATTTGCTCCAGGTTGTTCAGGTTGGTTGGACGACCCTTGTGGACCGCAATTTTCAAATAGTGCCACAGATTCTCAATGGAATTGAAATCAGACTGAGCCACTGTAGGACATTCACCTTTTTGTTCTTGAGCCATTCCAGTGTTGCTTTGGCCTTGTGCTTGGGATCATTGTCCTGCTGAAAGATGAATTTCATCCCAATCTTCAGTTTTTTTAGTGGACTGAAGCAGATTCTCTTGCAGTATTTTCCTGTATTTTGCTCCATCCATATCTTCCTTCAATTGTAACAAGATGCCCACCATACTTCACTGTAGGGATGGTGTGTCTTGAGACATGGGCAGTGTTAGTTTGCGCCACACATAGCACTTTGAGTTTTGGCCAAAAAGCACTATCTTGGTCTCATCTGACCACAAAACCTTTTCCCACATCGCAGCTGGGTCACTCTCATGCTTTCTGATAAACTCCAGACGTGCTTTCAGATGGTACTTTTTGATTAACGGCTTCTTTCTTGCCACCCTCCCATACAGGCCAGTGTTATGCAGAGCTCTTGATATGGTTGACTGGTGCACCTTTACTCCACTCCCAGCCACTGAACTGTAGCTCTTAAAAGTTTTGAGGGACGGCCTTTTCTTGGCAGTACCTGGGTGGTGTGATGCAGCTTCCACGTCCTGATTATTGATCCAACTGTGCTCACTGGGATATCCAAACACTTGGATATTATTTTGTACCCTTTCCTTTGTACCTAATCTATGCATTTGTATTACTTTATCTCTAACTTCTGTAGAATGCTCTTTGGTCTTCATTTTCCTTCAGATTCACAGCCTTAGCTCCTTCAACAGTGGGGGTTTTATCCAGAAAATGTGACAGCAATTTTAATGGTTCAGAGGTGGAGGCCAATGGTAAGGTAATTATGTCCTTGTTTGGGCAATTTCTTTCATCGGTGCAAACTGAGAGCTTCCACAGCACAGGGGTTGAATACTTATGCAAGCAAGATATTTCAGTTTTTTATTTTTCTTAAAAATATTTCCCAACATAAAACAAATGTCACCTTACAATAATTGATTCTGAGTTGCAGTGTTTAAAAATAAAATATCAAACAGAACGAAATTTCAATGTAATATTTGTAATTCAATAATATGAGAGAATTGGTCAGGGGTCTGAATACTTGTGCAAGCCACTGTATATATATGAAGAATTTTGATGCAAAACGCAATATACGCTATTTGCACCAAAACTTAGCTAAAAGTTAAAAGTAGGATAATTCATCTCACAGTGCCTACTTTCTGATGTTCAGTATCATTTGTCCTCAAAACACTATATACACCACGTTAAATACAACTCAAATGATCGTTTCTTTCCTTAACTCGCTATATGCCAGGCTTCTAATTTAGCAAAATCCAACCTATCCACTGAGCCAATCGGCGTTCAGTATCACATTCGTGTGACCCTATTATGGCAGAGCCCAGGAGGAGTATAGTAGTAATATAGTTTAATCTTGTAAATTGTGATTTTATGATTAATTAATAAAGTAACAGGGTGTAGCAATGTTGAATAAGTATTCACAAATAATACTTAGAAAACTGTCACTCGATCGGAACTGTGAAACCTCCCGTCATCTCCCTTGCAATGCCAACCCCACTTAATGGTGTTTTCCGTTTGTGTCCTCCTTCTGCGTGGGATGAGAAGTTTATCGTTTGAATTTACTGAAACGCTTTGCATCTTTAGAAATAAGTGTAAAGTCATTTTACAAAAATGTGGAGATTTATACTTGATTTTGACTCTTACTGAAGATGTCGTTAGCAAAGGGGGCCGGTTGTACTAATGAGGTCAAACAATAGGTCACGTTTTACTAAACATTTTAAAACTAATAAACAAACAACTACCACAATGAGCACTATGGTAGTGTGTTGCTTAAAACATAATAACACAATAGTCATAATAAAGTTGAGTTCTTATTTACAATATAAACAGTAACACATTTAAAGCTTGGTACTCCCTGTCTGTAGCTTGGTGTTCTTTACATTATATTCAGCATATTTTAAGTGATTAAAGCTGAAATTACTTTTTTAAAAACACACTTTTCTTACAGTATTGATAAGCGATGTTCGGTTTGTTTGAAAACCAGCCTTTAATCACTGATAATAGGTGCATAGATGATGATTCCGTGAATGCTGCAGGGCTCAAGCACCAATGGGGAAAAAATAAGGTTCTGCACAGTGCAAATAAATCACTGGTTCTATCAAATTCTTCATAAGCAGAACTAATATTGCAGCATTTAAAAATATAAAATCCACTTATACAAAGACTCCCAGCTTTCGAGAAAAGATCTGAATTTCCCTTGTTTTTCTTTTGCTCTCATTAGTATCTATAGTAGATAGAGTCTGTCATTTCTGGCAGATTCTACTGTATTTGGTGAAGTGGTTTTCTCCCACTACTATTAAAAAGTAGCCACCTAGCTATTTCATCCCGAGGGCTCAACCTGCGTCATGCCTACTGTAGATGCCTGTAACCAGATCCAGACTGCCGTGCTTGATCATATGCCTGGAGAGCAAATTCATCTTATGAACTGTGGACTGCCATTTTAACTTCTAGAGAAATGTGCTGACAAAAGTGAACATCTACAAGGCTGACTGCAGTCATACAGCTGGACTGGAAACTACCATATGAGTCAAAATAGGCTGCAAACTGGTGCTTCGCAAGAATATTGACATTGCCATTGGTCTCATCAATGGGGCAATTGGGAAACTTCAAGCTGTTTCCTACTATCTGGACAACAGAATTATGGTCAAAACCATAACCATCTCATTAACAATGGAGTCACCCATACCTTTGAAAGTCTATGCACAAAGTTTGAAATCATGGACAGAGTCTACATTGTTTAGAGAACACTTCCTAGTCATTGGTGCTCATTCAATCACAATTCACAGATGCCAGGGTAAGACTGTAAAAACAGTTAGGATGGATCTTGGTAACTCCATTTCCTCCTATGGACAAAGATCTGTTGCACTTTCCAGAGTTACATCCTTAAGTGGTGTCCACCTTATCAACTTTTTGACCCCACCTGCATTGAGGGACCTCAAACTGCAGTTGCAGAGTACAATAGGCTCAGAGGGATTTATTGCCCTAAGTTGCTAAGCTTGAAGGAGACCAACATGCACAAGGGACACAAGGTAACAGATCAAGTGCATTTCATTCACCGAGCCATCACTAATGTTCAGGAACAGCAAAAGCCTCAATCTTCTAAGAGAACACTTGCACTTACACATCCATTCAGAGGATTGAGCAACACCAATTTCACCTCATGCTATGCAAATGCAACATTGCAGTTCTTTCTTCACTTGCAACCTCTGAAGGATTCATTAAAACACAGTTAACAAGAGGCTATCAGGAGCTTAGTTTACCACTATGATCACTTGCCATCCACTGCATCTCTAACTACTGGGGATATTTGTAATTGCTTCTCCTAACTTGAACTTTTGTGTTTGATGTCATACCTTTAAATGGGTGTTACGTTTTTCTAACTTGTTTTCTTCGTTGAATACGTTTGATACAAAAACACCTTGCACACTAAACTTTGATCTGTGTTTTTGTTCACATTTTCTGTGATTTTGTTTGATATCTATGGTTAAACTATTTGATTACTCCATTAGACTTGAGTGTTGCGTTTCTTTTGTGCATCAGTATATATATAAGACCATAAGAAAGTTTACAAATGAGAGGAGGCCATTTGGCCCATCTTGCTCGTTTGGTTGTTAGTAGCTTATTGATCCCAGAATCTCATCAAGTGTCAGCTTCAACAACATTACTGAGGAATTTATTCCAGTCCTTCACGATTCTCTGAGTAAAAAAGTGTCTCCTATTTTCTGTTCTGAATGCCCCTTTGTCTAATCTCCATTTGTGACCCCTGGTCTTGTTTCTTTTTTCAGGTTGAAAAAGTCCCTTTGGTCGACATTTTCAATACCTTTTAGAATTTTGAATGCTTGAATTAGGTCGCCGCATAGTCTTCTTTATTCAAGACTGAATAGATTCAATTCTTTTAGCCTGTCTGCATATGACATGTCTTTTAAACCCGGAATAATTCTGGTCGCTCTTCTTTGCACTCTTTGAAGAGCAGTAATATCCTTTTTGTAGCAAGGAGACCAGAACACAATATTCTAGATGAGGTCTTACTAATGTATTGTACAGTTTTAACATTGCTTCCCTTGATTTAAATTCAACACTTTTCACAACGTATCCGAGCATCTTGTTGGCCTTTTTTATAGCTTCCCCACATTGTCTAGATGAGTCAACAAAAACTCCTAAGTTTTTTTCTCTCTAAATTCTCTCCTCTTTAATTTCAGTATCTCCAATATGATATTTATAATGCACATTTTTGTTTCCTGCGTGCAGTACCTTAAACTTTTCTCTATTAAATGTCATTTGTCATGTGTCTGCCCAGTTCTGAATCTTGTCTAGATCATTTTTAATGACCTTTGCTGCTGCAACAGTGTTTGCCACTCCTCCTATATTTGTATAGTCTGTGAATTTAACAAGTTTGCTTACTATACCAGAATCTAAATCATGAATGTAGATTAGGAATAGCAGAGGACCTAATACTGATCCTTGTGGTACTCCACTGGTTACCACACTCCATTCTGAGGTTTTTTATTACGTTTGCAATTTTCCAGTCTGTCGGTACAACCCGTGTCAAGAGACTGTTTCATGATCTTGGTTAGCGGTTTGTAAATAACTTGGCAAATATCATCAGCATCCAAACCTGCATCAAGTTTGCAAAGCAGAAGTTGCTGTGATAAATTTTCATGTCAAAATTGCTGCCACAAATCTTACTGAAACACGCCCACAAACTGCTGCTGTTTGAAAACTGTTTGTCCAACAAACACCAAACTTGGTGTTATCATTCCAGTAACAATGGGATATAAATATGTGAAAATGTTGATGTTTTATAAAACAAGATGGCTGCCACTTATATGTTTACATTTGAAATTTAAACCTGCGTCAGTTGACAAACAATTTACTTACTAACTCCAAACTTCACAAGCATCTTCCCTGATACTGTATTAATACAACTGACTTTTAAAAAATTTTGATGACTGGAAACAAAAATGACAGTTTGGCCTTTTTAGAAACCTTTCAAAATCATCTTCTTGGGAACCGGTGAAGCGATTGATCTCACGCTTGACATATATCATCAGCATCCAAACTCACATTAAGTTTGCGAAGCAGAAGTTTATTCGATAAATTTAAATGTCAAAATGGCTGCCACAAATCTTATCGAAATGCTCCCTTAACAGCACACTGCTGCTATTGAACATCGTTTCACCAACAAACTCCAAACATGGTAGTTACTGTCCCAGTAAAAATGAAATACAAATAAAAACATAAGAACATAAGAAAGTTTACAAATGAGAGGAGGCCATTCAGTCCATCTTATTCGTTTGGCTGTTAGTAGCTTATTGATCCCAAAATCTCATCAAGCAGCTTCTTGAAGGATCCCAGGGTGTCAGCTTCAACAACATTACTGGGGAGTTGATTCCAGACCCTCACAATTCTCTATGTAAAAAAGTGCCTCCTATTTTCTGTTATGAATGCCCCCTTGTCTAATCTCCATTTGTGACCCCTGGTCCTTGTTTCTTTTTTCAGGCTGAAAAAGTCCCTTGGGTCAACACTACCTTTTAGAATTTTGAATGCTTGAAATAGGTCGCCATGTAGTCTCCTTTGTTCAAGACTGAACAGATTCAATTCTTTTAGCCTGTCTGCATATGACATGCCTTTTAAGCGTGGAATAATTCTGATTGCTCTTCTTTGCACTCTTTCTAGAGCAGCAATATCTTTTTTATAGCGAGGTGACCAGAACTGCACACAATATTCAAGATGAGGTCTTACTAGTGCATTGTACAGTTTTAACATTACTTCCCTTGATTTAAATTCAACACTTTTCACAATGTATTCGAGCATCTTGTTAGCCTATTTTATAGCTTCCCCACATTGTCCAGATGAAGACATTTCTGAGTCAATAAAAACTCCTAGGTCTTTTTCATAGATTCCTTCTCCAATTTCAGTATCTCCCATATGATATTTATAATGTACATTTTTATTTCCTGCATGCAGTACCTTACACTTTTCTCTATTAAATGTCATTTGCCATGTGTCTGCCCAGTTCTGAATCTTGTCTAGATCATTTTGAATGACCTTTGCTGCTGCAACAGTGTTTGCCACTCCTCCTACTTTTGTGTCGTCTGCAAATTTAACAAGTTTGCTTACTATACCAGAATCTAAATCATTAATGTAGATTAGGAATAGCAGAGGACCTAATACTGATCCCTGTGGTACACCACTGGTTACCACACTCCATTCTGAGGTTGTTCCTCTAATCAGTACTTTCTGTTTTCTACATGTTAACCACTCCCTAATCCATGTACATGTGTTTCCTTGAATCCCAACTGCGTTCAGTTTGAGAATTAATCTTTTGTGCGGGACTTTGTCAAAAGCTTTCTGGAAATCTAAATAAACCATGTCATATGCTTGGCAATTATCCATTATCGATGTTGCATCCTCAAAAATATCAAGCAAGTTAGTTAGACACGATCTCCCTTTCCTAAAACCATGTTGACTGTCTCCCAGGACCCTGTTACCATATAGGTAATTTTCCATTTTGGATCTTATTATAGTTTCCATAAGTTTGCATATAATAGAAGTCAGGCTTACTGGTCTGTAGTTACCTGGTTCAGTTTTGTTTCCCTTTTTGTGGATCGGTATTACGTTTGCAATTTTCCAGTCTGTCGGTACCACCCCTGTGTCAAGAGACTGCTGCATGATCTTGGTTAGCGGTTTGTAAATTACTTCTTTCATTTCTTTGAGTACTACTGGGAGGATCTCATCCGGCCCAGGGGATTTGTTTATTTTAAGAGCTCCTAGTCCCTTTAACACTTCTGCCTCAGTTATGCTAAAGTTATTTAAAACTGGATAGGAACTGGATGACATGTGGGGCATGTTGTCAGTATCTTCCTTTGTAAAAACTTGTGAAAAGTAATCATTTAATATATTTGCTATTTTTTTTTCTTCATCTACGATTTTGCCATTTGTATCTCTTAAACATTTAATCTCCTCTTTGAATGTTCGCTTGCTGTTGTAATATTGGAAAAACATTTTGGAATTGGTTTTAGCTCCCTTAGCAATGTTCATTTCTATTTCTCTCTTGGCCTTTCTAACTTCCTTTTTGACTTGCGTTTGCAGTTCTGTGTACTCTTTCTGCGTACTTTCTTTTTGGTCCTTTTTTAATGCTCTGTAAAGTGCCTTTTTTCACTGAATATTTTTTTTAATTGATCTATTAAACCATTTTGGCAATTTAGTTTTACATTTAGATTTGTCTACTTTAGGGATGTAATTGTTTTGTGCCTCTAGTACTACATTTTTGAAGAACAACCATCCTTCTTCTGTGGGTGTTTTCTCTATTTTACTCCAATCTACTTCTGTTAGTCTCTGTTTCATACCTTCATAGTTTGCTTTTCTAAAATTGTAAACCTTAGCTTTAGTCTTTACTTTTGGGGTTTTAAAAAACACTTCAAATGAGACCATGTTGTGGTCTGAGTTTGCCAGTGGTTCTCTGACCTCTGTTTTAGTTATTCTGTCTTCGTTATTTGAAAAGACTAAATCAAGGCATGCCTCCCCTCTAGTCGGTGCCATGACAAATTGTGTTAGGAAGCAGTCATTTGCCATTTCCACCATTTCAATTTCATCCTTCGTGCTACCCACCGGGTTTTCCCATTTTATATGGGGGAAGTTGAAATCCCCCATTAGTATGGCTTCTCCTTTGCTACATGCATTTCTAATGTCATTGTATAACAGATTATTTTGCTCACCGTCTGACTCTGGCAGTCTATAGCATGCTCCTATTGTTATGCCCTTTGAATTTTTGTCCGTTATTCTGACCCATATTGATTCGGCTTTCTTTTCTTTGTCCAGGTTTAACACCTGGGCTTCAAGACTGTTTCTTATGTATAGCGCTACCCCTCCTCCTCTTCTGTCCTGCCTGTCTTTCCTATACAGTGTATACCCACAAATATTATATTCGTCCCCATCACTCTCAGACAACCAAGTTTCAGTAACACCTATCACATCATAGTTACTTGTTAGTGCAGTAGCTTTAAGTTCTAGAATTTTGTTTCTGATACTTCTAGCATTTAGATAAATACATTTAATGGTTGTCTTACCTGAGTTGTTGTTCTTGTTTTGATGCTGTCTCCCCCCTTCCTTTTTAGTTTAAATGCTTCTGAACCTGCTTGAGGATCTTTTCTCCAAGTAGACTGGTTCCCTTGTTATTTAAGTGCAGTCCGTCCCGTCTATACAGATAGTCCTCGTTGTAGAATGTGATCCAATGATCAAGATAGGTGAAGCCTTCCCGTGTGCACCACATCTTCAGCCATGCGTTATGATTAATTATTTCCAGCTGTCCATATGGTCCTTTGCAAGGTGCCGGTAGTATACCAGAAAATACCAGTTTTGGTTTTCTCTTTTAATTTCCTTCCTAGCTCTCTGAATTTGTTTTGCAGGGATTTTGGTCTGTCTCTTCCAATGTTGTTTGTACCGATGTGGACGACTACTACCGGGTCGTCTCCTGTTCGTTCTAGGAGCCTGTCCACGTTCTCAGTGATGTGCTTGACCGAGGCTCCCGGAAGGCAGCACACTGTTGTAGTAAGGGGGTCCAAACTGCGAATTGAACTTGCTGTGTTTCTCAATATGGAGTCCCCAACAATTATGACCTCCCTTCTTTTTGCTGTCTGGTCACCACTGTCAATAGGGTCCTGGATGTTGTTCCTTTCGTTCTCTTATTGTTGGTTCTGCTCATCAAAATTCTGAAGTGACTCAAATTTGTTGGTTGTTTTGATTTCTGGTGGTTGTGTTTGACGAAGTTTCTTTTTTTCCCTGCTTCTGCCTACCTGAACCCAGCTGTTCTGACTATCTCCCTGGTGACTTTCAGTCTGTTAGGGGTGATGCAGACTTCCATGAATTGTGGGTGTGCCAGTTCCTCAAGATCCTTTTGCTGTCACACTTCTTCCAGCTCCATTTCTAGCATACTTACTAGTTTATGCAAGTCCTGGATCGCGCGGCACTTTATGCACACTTGGTTTAGCTCCGCTGGGTTTTCTCGGATTTCTCACATCAAGCAGGTGTCACAGCTTATTGGCTTGAAGACCATGTTGAAGGTTTTTTTTTTTTTTTTTAAGTTTAGTTTCTTCTGCAGCTGTCAACCTGCTTTCAAACTGCTTCTAAACTGCTTTGTACTTTTCCATGCCTGTACTTCTCCCACTCGTTGTCGCTTCCACTCACTTTCGCTGGGAAGACTGCCCTCGTTTAACTGCGCTGTTCTGCTGTGCTGTTGGCTCCTCCCCTCGCCCGTGTCTCAAAACGGCGCTGAATTTGAATCAGCTGCTCCGAGTTTCAGCTTGTTTGTTATCAGAAAAAACACACGCGGCTGTTTGACTTTGAGCTTCTGCTGTCTTTCCCCAATGTCCTCTGTTTTCTGATTAAAGCAATTCAAGATGCAATTTCTCTTTACTGCTTCTAAACTGCTTTGTACTTTTCCACGCCTGTACTTCTCCCATTCGCTGCCGCTTCCACTCGCTGTCGCTGGGAAGATTGTCAAAATGGTTATGTTTTATAAAACTAGATGCCTGCCAGGTGTATTCTTACATCTGAATTAAAAAACTGCCTCAGTTGACAAACGGTTTACTCGACTAACTCGAAACTTCACAAGCATCATCCTTGACACTGTAACAATACAGCTGACATTAAGAAACTCGCGTTAAACAAGATGACTGCCTGATGCATTTTTGAAAAGAAAAATCCTTGTTTGAAAGTGTTGGTGTTTGTTTTACTTTGCTTTGTTTTGTGTGTTCTTTTTGTTTACACTGTTTATTTTGTTTAATTATTAAATACGAGTGCAGCAGGACCGCTTTGCCGTACACAACTTGTTATTGTTTCATTTCCTGGTCTGTGACGTCACCTCACCTGCGCACGGCAGCCACTCTGCCACAGACCCTCATGCTGAAAGTTTTTTTCCAAATGATGTTGAGAAACGAGAAGAAGATGCAGAACACTTACCTGATGCAAATCCAAATAATGCTGAGGAGGGAGGAGATACAGGAAACTCACCTGAGTCTAAGTAATGACGAGAAAAGAGAAGAATTGGATGGAACAAGAGACAAAACTCAAAGAGACAGACTCCTAGACAGAGAGAACAGAGAAGAATGATTCATCTTGCTTAGATGCTGATGAAACTTCTGTACGTCTACCCATGATTTTGCACAAAATGCCAGACCGTCTTGAGTACCGAGCACTAGGAAATCCTCATTCCTCAGTTATTCTGTCTTTACTTCATGGATTAAGCACAGCGATTGTAAAGTCACTAAATGGGTCAGATCATCATGCTACTAAAAATAGCCTGACTCCTGATATTTATCAAGTTGTATAGGTAATTGCCACGTTAAAGCGTGAAGGGACTCACTCATATTTAAGAGGGGAGGATGTAACCCAGTTCCAATTCATATACATAGGAACCAATTAGGTTAAGCACTAAAGAAGTTTATGTTGCACCATTCTGTCTTAATCACTGCTAATAATAATCTCCCAGCTCCTTCCTCTGCTACTGATACTGTTTTCTCCTTCCGTCCCAATAACACTGTGTAACACAATTTTTGTCCTGGGTAGTAAGTGTTATTTCCTAATTGCTTATGCCTCAAAAGTATAGAAAATGGCTATTATTCCCCACAAACTTTGCTTTGGTGACCAGGTGTGATGGTGCAGTGGGTGTGGGTGTGGAGCAGACGTCACAGAGTCACTTCTGAATTTGCAAATACCCTACCACAATGGTAGGGTGAACTTTATTAACAAAAAAAACACGGTTCAAAGCAACAAAAATATAAATCATAAGTCCCAACAGAGCGAGTCCCTCTCAGCTCCTTGGGTGCACTTCTGGGGTGGTGAAAAGTGCAGGTGCTCAGGTGCTTAAGTGTCCAGTTCTGTTGTCCGGGGTGTGTGGTGTCCAAGGTGAAAAGTGCTGGCAGTGGTGCGGCAGCTCCTTGGCGTCAGGGATCACTCTGACAATAAATACAAACACATAGCACAAAAATAACCAAATAAACAAACACACAGCTCAGGAACCTAGCTCCAGTATTACCTCAACAAGCCTCGCACTTACAAAATGACAGCCCTTATATACCAAGGGACTCCACCCCATGATCAGCGCGACTCAGCACACCTGCCAGTTGTCTAATGCAACACAGCTGGTCACAGTGATTTTGTCCCCTAATATGGTCATTCCGCTCTGCACCAAGATGGCCGACTTCCTTTTCCGCCCCTCTCTCCAAGCCGGCCCATCTCTGAACAGGCATGCAAGTACCTCTGCTTAGTGCCCTCAGTGCAGCTCAGATCCTCATGCTCCCTGTCACACCAGGACAGTGATATTTTGAAATGTACCTATTTCCAATGAGAAAAAGGGCGAATTTGTGTAAGAAAAAAATAACATATGAATCCAAATTAACATGTATTTATACTAAAGTAATACAAAAATGACTACAAAAGATTTAAAAGTGAGTAGTTTTTCAAGATTTACGATTATACTGTAAATCACTTTCACGAATCAGCCCCAGATGTAGTCCCCATCATGTTCTCGTTATACTGTCCTTGGTAGCGCCGTTCAAAGTCCAGTATATCCAGATGGAAGCGCTTGCCTTGCTCCTCCGAGTACGCTCCCATGTTCTCCTTGAATTTATCAAGATGAGCATCAAGGATATGGACTTTGAGGGACATCCTACAGCTCATTGTGCCATTCTTCACCAGCTCCACATAGTTTTCGGCCTTGTGATTGCCCAGGAAGCCCCGAACCACTGCGACAAAGCTGTTCCAAGCTGCTTTTTCCTTATTAGTGAGCTTCTTGGGGAATTCATTGCACTCCAGGATCTTCTTTATCTGTGGTCCGACGAAGACACCGGCTTTGACCTTTGCCTCAGATAGCTTAGGGAAGAAGTCTTGAAGGTACTTGAAGGCTGCCGACTCCTTATCTAGAGCTCTGACAAATTGTTTCATAAGGCCCAATTTGATGTGCAGTGGTGGCATCAGCACCTTCCCGGGGTCCACCACTGGCTCCCACTTGACGTTGTTCCTCCCCACAGAGAACTCGGTTCGCTTTGGCCAGTCCCACCTGTGGTAGTGCGCCTTGGTGTCCCTGCTGTCCCAAAGGCAAAGATAGCAGGGAAACTTGGTAAAACTGCCTTGGAGACCCATCAGGAATGCCACCATTGCAGCCTCTTGATGCCATCTCAGAAAAATGCAGATATGTGTCCATTTAGGCAGCTGGAACTAAACTGAACTGGTGGGCTTAAGGCTCCTGTATTTATACTACTATTTATATTACTGGAAAGTTCTAGAAAGTTCTAGAAGTTACTCCAAGTTTACTCAGCACTGAATCTATCTAGAATGTTCTGGAAAATAGGTACATTTCAAAATATCACTGTCCTGGTCACAAAAGCAAAGTTTGTGGGGAATAATAGCCATTTTCTATACTTTTGAGGCATAAGCAATTAGGAAATAACACTTACTACCCAGGAACCAAAAAAAATAAATTTGTTACATGGTGTAATCTGCTGGATCCTCTGAAATTCTCAGAATGTGTCTCTTCATCCCTCTAACTGGTTTTATCCCATCCTCAGTTTATGATGCTGTGAACCTCTACAATGCCACCCTTACTCATATCATCGACATTTGCTATGCAGTGCCTTTTAAACCTATTTTACTCTGAAAAAAATTAATAAACATTGCTTGTAAAATAAACAGCGCATGTGAAAAAAAAATTGTTTCACTCCTCACGTTCATTCCACAACCATAACATAGGAAAAGATTGCTCGGCCACATCCCCCGATATAACCTCAGTCACACCCCCTTTGGTAGCAAGTGCACTCAAGTCTCCTCCTATCCATAACTGACATATCGTCTACCACAGTAAGGCACTGACTTCTAATATTGTGGCTTTGCCATCTTTTTGGATAGCCAGCTTCCGACTGGCCCTGGAATGAAATGTCAAACTATCCAGTCCAGGGCACAGTGCTCCTGTTATATCATGCCCTCACAGGTCAGGAGAGAGATTGCTGACTCTGATTCATTCGCTCTCTGTCACACAAGGCTTCTACCAGTAGTGAATACACAGTTCTCCCCTGGAGCAAAAATGCAAACCACACTGCTAATTCAGACAGGATGTTTCATCAAGCATAAATATTACAATATTATGTACAGTATGTTGAAATATATTCTGCTTTTGTCATTTCAATGATAATCATCACAAATTATAACTGCATGTGAACAGGCTAGCTGTAGTGGTGACATCAGACCCAGAAGAACACAGACTCCACACAGTAACTGGTGGGTGACTGAGTCGTGGCACTCAGTGTTTTATTAAATGATAAAACAAACAAAATATTTAAGCAAAACACACAACACTGAAAATAAAGGGCGCGTTGGCCAAAGAAACAGACAGACAAAACAGACGTAGATGAACCCAACAAACAAGTACCGTGCTGGCACTTCCAGTGCGTCATAGCAATTGTTTCTATTTATAATTTTCTCCTAAATCCACCCGTTCTCCACTAACGAACACACAACCCCGAGTGAGTGCTTCGTGTATCTATATATACAATTTTGCTGGGATTCAATTACCAATGAATTATTCACTTGAATCCCAGCACGTG
Source organism: Polyodon spathula (assembly GCF_017654505.1). Classification (NCBI taxonomy): domain Eukaryota; kingdom Metazoa; phylum Chordata; class Actinopteri; order Acipenseriformes; family Polyodontidae; genus Polyodon; species Polyodon spathula. The sequence goes on from NC_054538.1 coordinate 46,517,077, forward strand.
AACTAATCTGTGTATTCCCGTGCTCACATATCAATACCCATTTAAATATACACATGGCGTGAGTTGTGTCATCCTTGTGTCTAAATACAAATTACACTTTATAACACTCGTGCTCATATCCCATATTTATATCACATGTATTTTATACATAAACATTAACATTAACACACTTCATACAACATAAAACATTAATTAACACAAAGGGGTGGGACACTCCACCACACTGCATTTTAATTTTTCCAATTAAATAATGCAATTTTGTTATTTTGTTTTTGTTCAATACAACAGTTTCCAGACACACACTGTCCCTTCTGGGGATGCCAAATGTAGGGTATTGTGGTGTAAGAGAGAATTTGAGAAGTTTATTTCTTTCTTTCGTTACTTTTATTACTAATAATAGTTGGAATTAACAATGTATAATTACTAACAAAAGATAGTTAAGCTGAACAGTTAATATGAGTCTGCATGTTAGAGTAATAAAATACTGTAAGCACAAGTTGCCTTGAGTTGATAAACAGCAAGGCAAGAGAGAAACAGACTGGTCTGAACCACCCCCCCCCCCAACCCGAACGGGAAAGTACTGAGAACAAACAGTTTGTGAAGAAGGTTGATGTGACAAAAGAAACAAACAGTTTTGGGTGAACTCTGCCGCGTTAGAGAATTTTGAAATTCTCTCCAGCACTGTAACCTCACTCTTGTGTGACTACAATAAAGCAACCTCTGGTTTAGAAAATGGAACTTGGTGTGTGACATATCTCTTTTCTTACAGTGCCATTAATTATAATTATATTTATATCAAATATCCTAAGCCTTATATTAATAGAATTGCATAGTTCATTAAATAATAACAACAACCGGTTGTTAATCTCACCGAAACAAAACTGTTATTGCAGCATATTTCCCTAGACACACTATATGCAGTGAACTAGCTTTAACAGTTTTTTTACACAGAAATGCCTGCGTTCCCCTGAATGCATTTCCCTATTTCCCCCTGCATGACTCATGACTCACCCTGCACACCATGCGTCAGTTTATGTTTGAACTCATATTCCAATTCATTCTGGTATATTTTATGTAATCCTTTATTTAAGAAAAGCAGAACCACAAATACCATGCATTGCAATGCAACCCTCCCCCCAGAAAAACTGAACTGTGCAAAATTGTCCCTGTAAACTGGAGCTGTATGGTCATCCTCATTTGGTACAATGGTACAACAGCATTAAATCATACCAATGCACATCAATTGCATGACCAAGGCTACCAGTCTGCAGCCATATGAGGACCATTGTGCAATTTTTATTCCAAATCCATTATAGCTGTGTGCTTTGCTAATTTCTAGGTTTTTTTTTTTTTTTTTTTGCTGGTAACAACAGTATTATTTTGGTGTCCCAATGGTATGTTCTAATTTGTTTCTAAAGGCAGCAAGTCAGAGGAATAGACAATGCAGAGCTAGAGAGAGACAGGGTGCTGATTAGTGTTAATGTGACACTCCTATTGTGTTTGTTCTCACAACAGTAGCAGCCCTGATTTGCCAGCATTCCTCTTCCAGTCGCCATGACGTCAGCAGCGCTGATAACAGGGACCACATGTGGGAGTTACACTAACAGAGACAACATGGATAAGGCTGTGGAAAGACAGCTACAAGTCCCCGAGAATCACTATTGTTCGAAGTTCCTCCAAATCTCACATCACACACTAGGCTCTGTTCAATTTTTCTAAATGCAGCATATTTTAATACGGCCACTATTTAAAAATTATAAATTAATAAATGGCCCCAAGATATGGAAATCCAACATATAAGAGGGTATGTTACTCTCTTTGTGTATTTCTGTCTGTAAAATATGGAAAATCTCACAATGGAAAAAGGCGTATTCTAAGATTCGCCACTGTTTAGATCAGTTGAAAAGACACCACCGTTTTCCATGACAGTAGTAGAAAACATTATTATTATTATTATTATTATTATATTATAATAATAATAATAACAATAATAATAATAATAATAATAATAATAATGTGAAGAGTAATATAAATGAGATAACATTAGAAAACAGATACACAAAAATGTAAATCAAGTTTATTTTAAACTTCAGTATTTTTAGTTTTATTAAAACATTTTTGAGTGGGGTGGGCATGGGAAAACTAAATGCATATTTACAAAGAATCAGCATAGAAAATTCACATGGCTTTTTTGCAGGTTGTTGGATAATTTCCTTGTCATTCAAGAGCCTCTGCTTTCTAAACTTTTTGAACTGCACTACACCCCATGGAGGGCATATTGCTGAGGTAATTTCTTACATAATGTTCTATCGCATATTATTTTCTAAGAGTACATGTATTATTCTACTCTAACACAAATTTCTCCCTTCTGTGGTTAAAACTTTAAATCTGCAGGCTATTGTTGTTTGTTTAGGCATTGACAATGTTTTGTTTCATTCATGTATTGATGGTAGAATTTATTTTAAAAAATTGAGGTTAGCAGTTTTATCTTGTTATAGAAATGTATAGCAAACTTTAGAAACAACAAGTAACGCATAATAATAATAATAATAATAATAATAATAATAATAATAATAATAATAATAATAATAATAATAATATGGGTGTATATTACTGATATGGTTCTGCAATAAAGAATAGAGCAATTGTAACTCATGTCATTTGGATATTATTGACATTTCGCAATATGAAAATTTTAACAGCACGGTACTATCCTTGCAATAGCTCATAACCATTGTATGCCCACTTTGTGTTGCTGCTGCATTGCCATTGAATATCATTTGTTAAGGACAGTTAAAGCATGGTAAAGCACTGGCAAACATTTGTAAATGCTGGAAATTGTATTAGAATGTAAAAAGCATTCTGCAATATATGTCAAGGTAAACTGAGATGACATATGAGAAAGGCTCAACTAGGCCCATTGTTAAACATGAAAGTTGAGCTCCACTATGGACAGAGTGAAACGGTTGCTCTGGGTATACCTTTAAAAGATACAGGAGAAAATGATCTGGCTAGTCATCTGTTTAGATTTGTTATGGTTTGAATCTCACGTAACCCTGCTCCCTCCCTCTTCAGGTCAGGGCTGAGGAGTCGTGTAAATGGCTCTGATTCTCTTTCCCTCTTACTGAGCGCACCCTTTTACAGACACATCTCTAGGTAGGCACGTGTTATCAGTAACCCCTTGCACAGTAGAGTTTGTTTGCTTTTGCTCCTCTATGCCTGTGGACTTTGGCCTGAGCTTATCAAGGCAGGAGGAGAATACACCCAGTGATCAATCAGACAGGAAGTGGCTGCCAGTAACCCTTTCAATGCTGTGGTGCTGAGGGCAGGCTGGAAGAGTTGTTAGAAATGAGGCAAGCAGTGGGGTCTAGTGGTTAAAGTATGTTTTTAATTTATCTTGAATCACCCAAAGTTAACCATGGTAAAGCATAGAGAAAGCAAAGGTAAGTATGGGACATGTTCATAGGCAGACAAAAAGTCATAAATCTCAGTGGTGCAAATACACAGTGTTCCATAAGTCATAGCCATAATTGTTAATATTGGTTGTTTTGCTATTTTTTTCAGGTGTGAAATGTCTTTAAGCAAAGAGGAAAACATTTATTTTGGTGTGTTGTGCAGATAGTCAGTGAGGTGTAGCTGCCCGACTTAACAAAGAACATTCTAATCGGCATAATATAAGATATTGCCCATGATGTCCGAAGGTGTTAGAACCTTAGGCAGAAGCTATAGAGAAAAACCTGCTCAACTGACAAACATTGTCTGGATTCAAACAATTTGATTTAATAGATAGGCTGCCCCTTTTTCTTTTGGCAGTTCATTATATAACAGAGTCAAATTAACATTCTGAAAACACCAGATCTTTGAATAGAATATTTGATATAAACAAATGGTTTCCAGAGCACAACCTGTGCTATTGTTCAGCAATCTGTACTGTATTATTTAAACAATGTCATACAACAACGAGCCCTTTGATTTAATTGATTCATTCAAGTCTCTTCATGTTCTGATAGGGGTAAATAGGCAATAGGCAGCCTCAAAAGAAAGAATATTACCATTGAGCCAGGCTAATGTGCTCAAAGCCTGATTTTGGACAACTTGCATGTACCATAACCTGAAAGTAGTTATTGGGTGTGCTGCACTGGAAACTGGAACTGGCCCATCTGCCAGCACCCTAGCATATCTCATGGAAGGGTTCCATTGCTCAGGGTTATCCTTGACTATATCACATGTAATTCCATACAGGTGGGTTTAAAAAGGAGGGTTTTTTTTCAACTTAAAGAGTAAGTAGCGGTTGCGAAAATATAGCATTACACGTCCCCAACTGTTACTAAAACTGTTTAAATACTTGAAATTTTTCCTTTTATTTTAACATCCTGACAACTTTTTACACTGTTTCAAAGCTGTTTTCAAAATGGCCACTCTAGTGCACTGATGGTGTAAGGATTACTGCCCACATTATCAAACAGGTAACACAGCAATAACGATCCATGATGTGGTACAGAATAGAAAATCCAGAGCACTTGTTATGTTTTTTTTTTTTTTAATTACTCTTCCTGCAGTGATTTAAAGAACAGATCTGAATTCTCAGAGCACTAGAGTGGCCATTTTGAAAATAACTTTGAAACAGACTTTAAAGTTATGTGTAAAAAGCTGTCAGGATGTTAACAATGAAAAGAAAAATTACAGGTACATTATTTAAACAGTTTAGAACACGTGAGGATGTGTAACGCTATATTTTTCAGAACTCCACTACTTACTCTTTAAGGTGTAATGTTTATTAACCCTTTAAGTACTGTGATCATGTAAACATGATCATACTGAAGTATCTTTCTGGGCACGATAAAAAATGCACTTAATTTTATTGACTTACAGGGCCACCATACCTTCCTGTACAGGTTGGAAATGCACATCATTGGATAGGGGAGGGATTGAATTTTTTTTTTTTTAATCGTCTCCAATTTTTTTTACCCCGGTTCTCTGTCATTCCAAAATAGCCATCATCTAATGGGTATCGCCATCAGGTGATAGGATTATGCTGAGCTTAATAAAAAAAGCTGCCTTTAGGCCTCTGTTTTCTGAGGGATTATTCCCCAAGTGTGTCTCTACACATCCTAGCAGGACATTCTTGCACTCCCGTGCCCCATGCACACCCGTGCCCCGTGCACACCTGTGCCCCGTGCACATCCATGCCAGTGCACCCTGCACACACCCATGCACACCCGTGCACCCCGTGCATACCATGCCCCTGTGCACATCCGTGTCCATGCACTTACCTGTGTACCCTGTGCTTGTGCACTCTCCCGTGCACATCGGTGTCATGCCCCATGCACCCATGCGCGCACTCATCAGTACACATCGGTGCCCCGTGCTCCCCTGTGCATACCGTGAACACCTGTGCTCCTGCACTTCTCGTGCACCCCATGCGCACACACCACTGTGCAATCCGAGCACGTCCACAGTCATGCACACTATGCCGGCTTCCACGGGTGTGGCTCTTGCAGCCGGAACATGCCCCCAAAGGACCCGCATGAGTTTTGTGTTTCATGCCTTGGGCCAGAACACGCTGCCTCGGCTTTGAACGATAGAACATTCTGTACAATCTGTGCGAAGTTCCAGAGGCGGGTCCTGGGACTGGGATTTTATTCCAGCAGGGGATCCCATTCTGAGTCTGTCCCCCCTTCAGGGGAAACAGCACCACTCCCGGCCGCCTGATTGGTCGCTTTATTGAGGTAGTAATGGGGCAACAGTCGCTATGATGAGCATGTTATCGGCCTCTGGCTCCACAGCTACGCCGGTTCCCCGGCTGCCCAGTCCAACTCTTGAGCCAGAGCCTGAGCTTGAGCCTGAGCCCATCCCAGACTACGAGGAGGACATCGTCTCTCTGCAGGCTTCTGGTGACAAGGAGCTCATACAGAGCCCCAGGACTCCTGGTTCCCCTAGGCTACACCAATACGTAGCAGGATACTGCCCCCTTTCCCTGACTTTGTCTGGGAAATCCAGTCTTCCTGATCCAATCAGGTGCAGCACCTAGTACGGTTGCCGAAGCTCTGTTTTTTTCTTCCATGCAGGTAGCGGAAGGTGTCGGCTTGGCAGCCTTCACCCTGGTGGACTCTATTTATCAGGCAACCCTTATCAAGGAGCTCCCTGATATAATCACGGTGGCTCAGAAACAAGACCTGAACCAGGTCTCGGATGCAGTCAACAGACTGGACCAACTCACGGCCAGAGCAGTGGGCTGATGCCTTGTGGTGCTGGTGGTCACAAGATGGCAACTCTGGCTTTCCCAGGCTAGAGTTCAGGAGCAGGACAAGTCCTCTCTCCTGAACGCCCCTTTCACTCCTGGCCATACTTTTGGCCCTGCAGTGGAGGAGATGCTGCAGACAAATCTGAAGACCAGGGAGACGTCAAGGCAGTATGCCCAGCTGCTTTCACAGAAGCCCGTCTTGCCTGCTAGGGGTCCCCCCGTGGGGGCTACAGCCTCCACCCAGGCCGCTCGTGCTCCTACGGTGCACGTTGGCCTGCAAAGAGGGGCAACTGGCACCAACGACAGTTGTGTTCTCAAGACTATGCGGTCTGGTTACAGCCTTCAGTTCCAGTTAAAACCACCTCCCTTTTGGGGGGTGATAGTAACTGCAGTGAAGGACCCACTCCAACATGCAGCTCTCATCACAGAAATCCTGGTGCTTCTTTTGAAGCATGCCATTCGCGAAGTAGATCTCTCCTCTTTCAGGGAGGGGTTCTGTTCAAAGTACTTCCTAGTGCCCAAGAAGGATGACGGGTTCCACCCTATCTTGGATCTGAGACTTCTGAACAAACACCTTTGGGTGTTACGTTTCAAGATGCTCACACACCTCCATTTCGTCCAGGCCATTAGGCCTGGCGATTGGTTTACCACCGTGGACCTGAAGGATGCTTACTTTCACTTTGCATTTCAGGGCAGGTTCTACGAGTAATGCGTACTTCCTTTCAGCCTGTCCCTTACTCCTCGCACCTTTTCCAAGTGCATGGACGCCATTCTGGTCCCCCTGCGGGTTCAGGGCGTTCGACTGATGAATTACTTAGAAGACTGTCTCGTCTGCTTTCAGTCACAGGAGCAAGCCCTGGCACATATGGTATTGGTCACAGACCACCTCCAGCGGCTCGGTCCCAGGATGAACCTGCAGAAGTGCTGCCTCATGCCAAGCCAGCAATAGGATTGACAACTCAGAAAGTTACCACAATAGAGTCTTGCCTCTCCCTATTCAGGTTGAGAGAAACAGTAAGTATGGTGCTGTGTCAGCACATGCAGGGATCCACAGTATTAGGTCCTCTGCTATTCCTAATTTACATTAATGATTTAGATTCTGCTATAGTAAGCAAACTTGTTAAATTTGCAGACGACACAAAAATAGGAGGAGTGACAAACACTGTTGCAGCAGCAAAGGTCATTCAAAATGATCTAGACAAGATTCAGAACTGGGCAGACACATGGCAAATGACATTTAATAAAGAAAAGTGTAAGGTACTGCACGCAGGAAATAAAAATGTACATTATAAATATCATATGGGAGATACTGAAATTGGAGAAGGAATCTATGAAAAAGACCTAGGAGTTTTTGTTGACTCAGAAATGTCTTCATCTAGACAATGTGGGGAAGCTATAAAAAAGGCTAACAAGATGCTCGGATACATTGTGAAAAGTGTTGAATTTAAATCAAGGGAAGTAATGTTAAAACTGTACAATGCACTAGTAAGACCTCATCTTGAATATTGTGTGCAGTTCTGGTCACCTCGCTATAAAAAAGATATTGCTGCTCTAGAAAGAGTGCAAAGAAGAGCGACCAGAATTATTCCAGGCTTAAAAGGCATGTCATATGCAGACAGGCTAAAAGAATTGAATCTGTTCAGTCTTGAACAAAGAAGACTATGTGGCGACCTAATTCAAGCATTCAAAATTCTAAAAGGTATTGACAATGTCGACCCAAGGGACTTTTTCGATGGGGCATTCAGAACAGAAAATAGGAGGCACTTTTTTACACAGAATTGTGAGGGTCTGGAATCAACTCCCCAGTAATGTTGTTGAAGCTGACACCCTGGGATCCTTCAAGAAGCTGTTTGATGAGATTTTGGGATCAATAAGCTACTAACAACCAAACGAGCAAGATGGACCGAATGGCCTCCTCTCGTTTGTAAACTTTCTTATGTTCTTATGCTGGGGTTGATGGCTGCTGCCTCGCAGGCCCTTCCTTTGGGCCTTCTCCACAAAGGGCCTTTCCAGGCCTGGTTCAACTCATTTGCGCTTCACCGGAAGTGAGACAGATAGCGCAGGCTGGTGATATCCCAGTTCTGCTGGAGAACCCTGCGCTGGTGGAGAATCCCCTCCAACTTTTGTCAGGGGACAACCATAGTTCCCATCTTCCAGAGGGAAGTAACCACCACAGATGCCTCAAACCACGGCTGGGGCGCAGTATGGAATGATGTGTGGATGGGGCCTTGGGCCTCAGCCCACATCAATGCTCTGGAATTCAGGGAAGTAGATCTTGCCCTACAACACATTCTTCCGATGATCCAGAACAAGCACGTGCTGGTGCAGGCAGACAACAGTCGACTGCTTTGATACACAGTACCCATTAGTTGATGGCTATTTTTTAATTGAAAGAGAATGTAAGATTGCGGATGCAACCCCGGTTCACTGAAAGAGAAAATATCCATCAAGCAGCGAGGTCACTTCAGTAGCCCTTGTGGCCTGAAGCAAAAGAGGCTGGGCTTCCTACGCTCTGCATGGTCATTCAGAACCAGGGTTGTATCCTCAACCTTACATTTTTTCCCCAATTTAGTGTGCCCAATTGTTATCTGTATCCTCGGCCCACCGTTTGCAACCCCCTGCCGACTTGGGGAATGGAGGCTGGAGCACGCATCCTCTGAAACGTGCTCCTGCCAATCTGTCATTTTTTGTACTACCGATCCACAGCAAGGCCACCAGACCTATAATGCCGGAGGACAACACAGATCTGAAGGCTCCACGGCAGAACCACAGGCGCCCTATCAGCCACAGGGGTCGCTGAAGCGCGGTGAGCCATGGATTCCCCTGCCGATCTAAGCCCTCCCTACCCGGGCAGTACTCGACCAATTGTGCGCCACCCCCTAGGAGCTCCCAGTCACAGTCAGCTGTGACATAGTCTGGACTCGAACCTGCGATCCCCAGGCTATAGGGCAAATCCGTGCAGAGCGCCTTTGCTGGATGCGCCACTCGAGAGCCCCCAGGGATTTAATTTTTGAATTATTTTTTTCATGTGACATCACTCATGGGGTTTCCATGTGAGTTTTTTTAACTCGAGACATTTACATGAGAAAAATGTCTCGTGTAAAATGCTTTTTTGGGTTTCCATTTGCTTTATTTATTATACTTGAGTAAACTAGACTTTTCACCCGACGTCATGCAAATGAATAAGAATGGTAGGGGTTGATATGTAAATTAGATATGCGTAAAGTACTCGTGCTGTTTTTGAAAACTAGTGAACTTTTGTGAAAATGTGGTTTCCATGTGCAGAGAACTGGTACACATGTGAATCTAAGCTGCTGTAATAAAGCAAAATACCTTGTGCCTGTCTGGTTAATAATGTGTGTTTTACTACTCTTGCCCAAGTTATTTTTCAAATGTCATTAGTAGTGAATATTGTTTCAACTAATGTATCTTATGACTCATTAATTAAAAATAAAAAGGTATAAAATGAAACTGATCAACTGGTATTTCAGATCACCATGGCTGAAAACCGGCAGACATGTTATATTATATCTATCTATCTATCTATCTATCTATCTATATATATATATATATATATATATATATATATATATATATATATATATATATATATATATATATATATATATATATATATATATATATATGCCCTTTCACTCAGGCAATACAGCATATAGGGGATCAAGTGATGCTACGTGCACTACTGGTCAAAAGTTTTAGAATTTAGAATCTAGTTTTTATTGAAATTTACGCAGTTTAATGTCTCAATGTACTCTGAAATTAAAGCATAGAACAAATAAACAATTGGAGATAAAAAATAAATCATGGAATCGTTTTGTTTAACAAAATTTAATCTAAATTTTTGACTCAAAGTAGCCACCTTTTGCAGATATAACAGTACAACACTGTCCAAATAATGCTTAAGAGGGTGTAGTAACACAGTCTGTTCCAACACTGCTTTTATACAGACAGAGAGTTTGTAAGTAATCAACAAAAGTTGGGACACCTGTAGGAATTGTTAGCATCAACTTTCAAGGCTTATTTTACTTCCATTGCTGCAGAACAGCTGTAAGTTGTTAACCCATTACTTGTTCCCTGAAAAAGGCCTTTTTGTTTAACTCTGAAATGTACATTATTTTTCAGTTTTTGGTAAACTAAACTTTTTTTTTAACCTGGCAGTTTACCGCTTACCTATGTACCATTTCAGGTTATTCACTGGACTTGAACTGCTTAAATTTTAATAAAAACTTGAAAAATGGGGTGTTCTAAAACTTTTGACCGGTAGTGTATACTACCCTGTCCAGACGGCTGACAGCTGCTGAGGAAGCATTCAACCCCATGCTTGGGCAAATACAGGTAGTGGGCACTTGAACGGAAGGTGGCAGATACTTGTGAAATGGATTGAAATGCAGCATTAGTTCATTCCCAAAATTGGCACCCTGCTGTGAGACAGACAGGGAAAGTTACCAGTGTTGCCAAGTCTCACATGAAAAAAAAAAAAAAAAAAAAAAAACGCGAACACATGTTACGGTATAGGTGTTTATGCAAGTTCCAATCAGTGACTTCCAAAAACAAGCCCAATTCTGCTTATTATAAGCAGACTTGGCAACTGTGAAGGTTACCTCAGCCTCCAGTTTCAATTGGACAGGAGTGATCTGAGGAGTCTCGTGCTGTCAGAGATTCTCTCCTTTCTTTTAAGATGTGTTGGATTTACTGTTGTGTCAAATATTAATGATCCAACCAAGTAAAACAGTCAATACATTCATTTGCAATTTTATTTGGTCAGTTTTGAGAGGGCATAAACTACTTGTTGAATGTTTTTGCGCTATTTTGGGCGATCGAGCTGGCTCATGGCATCCAGTTCACCAGCTATATTTACTAACGTGGAGGGCAGACATGCATTGTTTTTGGACATAGCTGGGATCAAAAAAGGATGGGAATTAATTCAGTTAGACATTTAAGCAGCAAGGGTATTCTCAAACAGCTGCATTAATAATTTAACGTTAGTTTCTTCCGTGGCCGAGGTTCCTAGTTATCACTGCACTGTAGTCTGGATTACGTCACCCTAAGTTTAAACTCAAGGAAAATTCTATTAGGATCAGGAGTTCCTTATAGAAGAGCAGAGCAAATGCCACAGAAATGAGACAGGAAGGACAACCCACTAATAAAATCCAGAAGGTTTATTACAATCCAAACAATCAAGGTGTCCCATGTATATTAGGTTGGGGGGGGGGGGGGGGGGGACGGGGGGGGGGGGGGGGTGGGACCATTCCATTTAAAAGGGTCAGGGCCAGAAGGAATAAGGGTTCAAACAGGCATAACAGTGCAAACATTTTGTTACCGATTAGTTCTTCCATAAGGGCTATGTGGGTTTTTAAGTCCAATCACTCCTGGTCCTGTATTTTACAATTAATGTTAGTTTGTAATATAACCCAATAATGTTTTTTATAACAAAAAAAAAATACAAACACTTATAATAATAATAATAATAAATAAAAAAATAAAAATAAAATGTCTCAGTCCCGGTCCTCCTTATCCAAGTTGTCGTCTTGTCACGCAGTAAACAAATGTCCTTTCTGTATTCCAGTCTATGATTCAGGTTAGGAAGGCCAGGCACAGAACAGTTATACAATAAAACACAATAGGGAGAGTAGGGCAGTGGAGCACTAGGAAGGGACAGGCAGCGTACATCAAATCCTTCAGTATTAAAACACACAATAATTGCAGTGTTAAAAGATAGCTACACTAAAAATACTATAAAGAAAAAACAACAAGTCAAGCACTTATCTTTGGCAAGGGCGCGTGGGTTTCCGTGCCTGTGCCTATGCCTATGCCTATGCCTATGCCTGTGCCTGTGTTGCTGGTCCTCCCTATTCTTCTATCAGTCTCACCCCTTTGTCTCTAAAAATCAGGCCTTTTAAACTAAAATGCCCATAGGCGATCGTTAGGTCCAGGTGCAGGCAGTTCTCTACCATTACTTTGCAGGGCGTGCACGTAAACAAAAGAAAAACAAATCCGCTGTGATTATAAAAATAAATAAAAGTGCATACAAATACATTTAGTGACAACTCAAGTGTACAAAATAATTAATACAAACAATGTGAACAAATTGATAATTAGTGCAAACTATAAACCCACAAGAGGTATACAACATGACATTACCATACCGCATTATCTAAGGTGAGCTACACCACTGCGAACCATAAAATCGCCCACCAGCCACTGCTTTCTGCCATCTTGGAATCCACAATAACAACTGACCTGCTCCCTTGTAATATTTATAGTTAATAATAAACACACTCATTAACATTTACACGTGAAATGCGGGTTTCCATGTAAAACTGAGCGTGGATTTTCCTGTCTGTTTCATCATTTAAATGAGTAAATTAAATTTACCCCATCCCTCTCTTTGGCAGTTTTTTTCAGCCACAAACCTGATTTACCAGAGTAATTCAACCAAATATGCACGCGCATTGCCATTTCACGTGTAAATTGACCCGCATGGACCGTGGAAAAAGTTTTTGGCAGATGACAGAGCGAGGAACTTGTTCAGAGGTATGAGCGAAACAGAAAAACATTGTCAATTCGATGTATTTGACTTTAATATATATGTTTTTGCAACATTTATAAATATGAAGAAAGAACTGGATATAAGCAGATAATGTGTCATGAACAAAATTTATATCTGTTACTTTTTATTTTTCATTATCATGGAATGAGGAACTATCTTATTTATAAATATTTATTTTGAGAAAATAATCGAAAGTAGTGTCCCTTATTGCTTTAAAGATCCTGAGAATAAACATTTATTATGGCATTGCAATCTTAATATGTTTGCTTATAGTTTCATAATCAGCTCTATTTATTATGCGGTTCTTGTTGTTTGTAGCACTGCTTTAATAATATTCTGTGTATATGTTCTGTTTATGTACAGAAATTGATATCCACACAATAATATAAACATTTTCACTGTACAGAATTGAATTTCAAGATGGCAAAACAATTAGATTAATTGCTGGCAGAATAACTGGCATCTGATTCTCGTGAATATAAATTTTCTGAGAATGATTCATTTATATAATATAGGTCTTCTCTGTATTATTTATTTTTTAAATAAATGTTCAGTTCTAAACCATGGATTGTGTTTTTTAACAAAAGCCTATGAATTCATTAAATCATTCAGGTTGAAGAATGTCTTGTATTTTGCCCATTCCCCCCCCCCCCCCCCCCCCCCCCCCCCAAAAAAAAACTTTAAACTGCTGCTGCTTCGAAGCTGTGTGACTGATCAGGTTCTGACTTGGCAGTTAACAAGATGGATACATTGGCTGTTAGATGCTGAAAAAATGTTGCTGCTGCGTCCTTGCAGTTGGTGCCATGACACATTTTTCTATAAAACCTTTCGAAATCTTCTTCTTGGGAACTGGTGAAGTGATTGATCTGAAACTTGACAAATATCATCAGCATCCAAACCTGCATCAAGTTTGCGAAGCAGAAGTTGCTGTGAAAATGGCTGCCATAAATCTTATCGAAACGCGATGGCCGCCAGGTGTATGTTTACATCTGAAATAAAAAACTGCCTCAGTTGACAAACGGTTTACATGACTGTGGCAGAGCAAAGCTCTGCCCTTTAAATTGGCAGGGATGGGGTTAACTTCCCCTGCCTGCCTGGGTTTATTATGTTCAGGTGGCTGGGGTTGATTAGTTGATTAGGTTGATTAACGATCAATCAGCGCCCAGCCACCTGATATAAAAGGAGGCCTCTGCTTCTCATTTGGGGAGAGGGAGCTGAGGAAGCAGGTTGGTGTTTGTTTTGTGGTTTTTGAATTTTCTAAATCCAGTGAAGGCATTGCCCAGCCTGGAAACTTTATTTTTGTGAGTTTTGTTTTTGCTTTATTTGTGTTTGAGTATCTGTTATTTTGCCCTTGTGCACTTTATTTTTGTTTATTTATAATAAAATAGTTATTTTTTTGAACTGCAGTCTGTCTCTGGGCCTCTATCCACTCGCCAGCCTGCCACATTTTGGTGTCAGAAGTGGGATAGCGCCACCTAGAGGCTCAGAGCAGTATTTTTGTTTTGTTTTGTGGAATTTTTGGGATAATTTTTTTTTTTTTTTTTTTTTTTGAAAAAAAAAAAAAATGGGAAAGAAGAGCAGACAGCGGCAAAGGCAGGAAAAGCAGCAGCAGCTGAAGAAATGTAAGCTGCTGCAGCCACCGCTGGAGGACCCGGCCAGCCTCTTCCCCTGGTGTTCCTGGTGTGGGAAGGAGGACCATCGTTGGCGGTCCTGCCCAGACGTGCCACCGGCAAACTGGTGTGGCCGGTGTGAGGAGGACGGCCACAACTGGGCAGGATGCCCCTACAACCAGGCCCAGGAAGAGGTGCCGTGTTCACCCCGGGCATCAGGGGCCACCCCACTACCTCCAGCACCACCACCTTCACCACCGTCCCAGGAGATCTGGGACTGGTTGATGCACCCTGAGGCAGACCTCGTCCACGATCTCCCCATAGTTATCAACACGCTGTGGCGTCGAGATGGGGAGAGGTGGGAACAGTGGGAGGAACAACACCACCCGGCCTCCTTCCCAGAGGTTGCCCTCATGGTGGTTAATTACCTGGCGGTAGACATGGGAGATGCCCCGGTCACTCCAATAAAGAGGGGTGAGCCGCCTTCCCGAGAGCCAGAGAGGGGTGAGGAGCTGCCGTCGCTCCCAGAGCCAGAGAGGGGTGAGGAGCTGCCGTCGCTCCCAGAGCCAGAGAGGGGTGAGGAGCTGCCGTCGCTCCCAGAGCCAGAGAGGGGTGAGGAGCTGCCGTCGCTCCCAGAGCCAGAGAGGGGTGAGGAGCTGCCGTCGCTCCCAGAGCCAGAGAGGGGTGAGGAGCTGCCGTCGCTCCCAGAGCCAGAGAGGGGTGAGGAGCTGCCGTCGCTCCCAGAGCCAGAGAGGGGGTGAGGAGCTGCCGTCGCTCCCAGAGCCAGAGAGGGAGGAGGAGCTGCCGTCGCTCCCAGAGCCAGAGAGGGAGGAGGAGCTGCCGTCGCCCCCAGAGCCAGAGAGGGAGGAGGATCTGCCGTCGCTCCCAGAGCCAGAGAGGGAGGAGGATCTGCCGTCGCTCCCAGAGCCAGAGAGGGAGGAGGAGCCGCCGCCGCTCCCAGAGCCAGAGAGGGAGGAGGAGCCGCCGCCGCTCCCAGAGCCCGAGAGGGAGGAGCCGCCGCCGCCGCTCTCAGAGCCCGAGAGGGAGGAGCCGCCGCCGCCGCTCTCAGAGCCCGAGAGGGAGGAGCCGCCGCCGCTCTCAGAGCCCGAGAGGGAGGAGCAGCCGCCGCCGCTCTCAGAGCCCGAGAGGGAGGAGCCACCGCCGCCGCTCTCAGAGCCCGAGAGGGAGGGGCCGCCTCCGCCACCAGAGGGAGCCGGGCCGCCGTCGCCGCCGCCTCCGCCACCAGAGGGAGCCGGGCCGCCGCCGCCGCCGCCGCCTCCGCCACCAGAGGGAGCCGGGCCGCCGCCGCCGCCTCCGCCACCAGAGGGAGCCGGGCCGCCGCCGCCGCCTCCGCCACCAGAGGGAGCCGGGCCGCCGCCGTCGCCGCCTCCGCCACCGCCACCAGAGGGAGCCGGGCCGCCGTCGCCGCCTCCGCCACCAGAGGGAGCCGGGCCGCCGTCGCTGTGCTACCTTGGAGATTCGGGGCCCCCTCAACCAAAGAAGGCTTGGGGGCTCCGACATCAACCCCGCCCACCACCACCCACCATAACAGCCCACCCAAGGGACATAATTGGACTCTTGGGGGGAGGGGGGTGGGGAGGGTGGGGGGAAGGGGGGAGTTGGCCGATTGCGGCCGGTGTACGTTGTACATGGGGGGAGGTGTGTGGCAGAGCAAAGCTCTGCCCTTTAAATTGGCAGGGATGGGGTTAACTTCCCCTGCCTGCCTGGGTTTATTATGTTCAGGTGGCTGGGGTTGATTAGTTGATTAGGTTGATTAACGATCAATCAGCGCCCAGCCACCTGATATAAAAGGAGGCCTCTGCTTCTCATTTGGGGAGAGGGAGCTGAGGAAGCAGGTTGGTGTTTGTTTTGTGGTTTTTGAATTTTCTAAATCCAGTGAAGGCATTGCCCAGCCTGGAAACTTTATTTTTGTGAGTTTTGTTTTTGCTTTATTTGTGTTTGAGTATCTGTTATTTTGCCCTTGTGCACTTTATTTTTGTTTATTTATAATAAAATAGTTATTTTTTTGAACTGCAGTCTGTCTCTGGGCCTCTATCCACTCGCCAGCCTGCCACAATGACTAACTCGAAACTTCACAAGCATCATCCTTGACACTGTAGCAATACAACTGACTTTTAAGAAACTTGCGTAAAACACAAGATGGTTACATGACTCATTTTTTGGAACAGTTGAAGTTGCTGATTTTAAACTTGGCACATTGAGAACTAAACACGCTGCCTGGCAGGTCTAGTTATTATTAGGTCTAGTTATTATTATTATTATTATTATTTTGATGAATTTCAAAGAAATAGAAAGGCAAATGGCAAATAATGTGTAAAAAAATACTCAAAATCACGCAGGTGAAACAATGTCTTGTAATTTGTTAAAACAGCAATATTTTTCAACTAAACTTTTAGGACCCTCAAATCATAGAATAATACATTTTATATATACATTTATCTCTTTGACAACACAAAGAGGAATACATAATAATAATAATAAAATACTTAACCTTTTTTTAATAAAATACCAAATATAGTGTTGAAATGGTTTCTGGACTTATTCCCCAGAGTGTTCTTAAAAAAGGACACCTATTGCAAGATGCTACTGTAAAAAATAGATTTTTAGTGACTTTTTATAAAAGGAGAGTCAAAAACCTTGGTCATGGATGAAAATCCGACTGAAAAACACTTGGATCTTAAACTAAAGGCAGAGAGACAAGGAATTAACATTGCAGCACCACACACGCAGCCAATATTTATATGCAATATTTGCACTTCTTATTGCAATTGCAGATAACTGCTGCTGGAGTAACTCCTCAGGTGGCGTAAAACAAGAGGAACGATGTGAATGTACCAGCAATGGTATAGCACATAATACACAAACTGGAGTAAAACAAAAGAGAGACATAAAAAAAAAAAAAAAAAAAAAAAAAAAAACACAATGGGAAAACTCAGCTAAAAAATAAAAGTTGCCTATAGACATTGAAGCTCTGCTCTCACTAAAAAGGGAGGTCCCACTACTTCACTGACTAGCACACTCCTGAAGTTGTGGGATTTTACAATCCCTTAAACATAATGCTATTCTACTACAGTAACTACAACCCCGGTTCCACACATGGTGGTCATGTAGTTGCTCTCACAAAAAATTTGCTAAGAAAATGTCATCTCGCAGATTCTCCATTCCTGACTTATTAGCCAAGGGGATGTGCCCTTTTATAGCGAGACACTGTGCTGGGATATGCCCAGCATTTGGCTCTTTGCTGTAGACATTTTTGCTACATTTCCCCTGTTACCTTGCTCAGTGGGGTCAGTTGTTTTATCAAATGTGTTAATTTCAAATGTACTCAGAAGACAAATAAATAAAGAGAAAACCATTATATGGTTTGGATGAAACAATCTCAATGAAACTAATTTTATAACAGTCCACCACAGTGGCCCAACTAGTAAAGAAACTACTGTTTGTAGGGTGAGTCATGTAATAGTGGTTCCAATCCCATGGCAGGTTGTTGACCTTAGCGGGGGACACACAGGGAGCACTACATTGACTATTGCAGTGTTGGGGTGTGGTGGAAAATTAGATGGGGTTAGTTTGTGATCACTACTGATCAGGGTCCAAGAGAGTCCAGATGTACACTTCCCAGGCTGGGTGCTTGCCTCCAGTTCAGAATTTTGGGTTTGACAAAAAGAGACTGGTTTGACAGTGCGAATGGAGTTTGCCTGTTGATCATCGGTCTTCCTGATTGGTGGGAGCCCAACCCTTTTTGGGTTAGTAGAGTAGTTCCTTGCCTGTTCGTATCCTCTACACAGCCAGAACATAAATGAATAGAATTAATATATTGGGCTTGTTAAAGTTCCCAGGCTCTGCTTCAATAAATGCAACTCTTTAATGTGAAGGGCAAGTCCTTGAGGCTGCTGGGAGACTGGGGTTTGTAATGGGGAGGCTCTCTCTCAGGAGAAGCAGCTGTGAAAGTACTGGAGATAAGAAGAGAAGGAGATAATTCATCTTATTTTCTTGTTTGTGATGCAGACAGCTGAGTCAAGGGTGTTCCCACACCTGCAACTTCTACACAAGCAGTGCTGAGAGAAAAGCACACGCATGTACACAGTGTAAACGCATACACATGGTCAAATCTGCTGCAGCCTCAGCAATCCACATTGCCTGTCTATCTGATCTGTCTTTCTTTCTGTATCAAGTATGAAATCATCCCACATGGAATAGTGTCATGCCAAATGTCACTCAGGAGAAAATGTGGCCTGGTCAAGGCAAAGAATAAAAATGAATGTAAAAGTAATACTATGAGAAAGTATGATAGATTAAATCAAACCATACCCCAGCAGGAAAAGCCACAGATTGATTTTTAGAGCAGGGGTGATGGTTTTTACCTGGCCATGGTTATCTGTTAAACCTGCCCTGTTTACAGGTACAATTCAATAATGCTATTATTCTTTAGGGTCTGGATGCAGTGGTGCACAATTCTGACCAGCAAGATCCATTCCAGTTTAAGTTTTCATCCAATTGGTTACTAAATTAGTTAATTGAACCTGCTATGGGTCAATTAGATAAATAGGACCTGATTTGAACAAAATCACAGATTGTAATGGTTCAAGGGCCATAGTTGTGCACTACTGAATTTAAAAAATCAGAACATGATTAAAACATAAGAAAGTTTACAAACGAGAGGAGGCCATTCGGCCCATCTTGCTCGTTTGGTTGTTAGTATCTTGTTGATCTCAAAATCTCATAAAGCAGCTTCTTTGAAGGATCCCATGGTGTCAGCTTCAACAACATTACTGGGAAGTTGGTTCTAGAATCCCACAATTCTCTGTGTAAAAATGTGCCTCCAAATTTATGTTCTTAATGCCCCTATATCTAATCTCCATTTGCGACCTCTGGTCCTTGTTTCTTTTTTCTGGTCAAAAAAGTGCTCTAGGTCGACATTGTTAAAACCTTTTAGAATTTTGAATGCTTGAATCAGATTGCTGCATAGATTCAATTATTTTAGCCTGTCTGCATATGACATGCCTTTTAAACCATGAATAACTCTGGTCGCTCTTCTTTGCACTCTTTCTACAGCAGCAATATCCTTTTTGTAGCGAGGTGACCAGAAGTGAACACAACATTCTAGATGAGGTCTTACTAATGCATTGTACAGTTTAAACATTACTTCCCTTGATTTAAATTCAACATGTTTCACTATATATCCGAGCATATTGTTGGCCTTTTCTCATAGCTCCCCATATTGTCTAGATGAAGACATTTGAGTCAACAAACTCCTAGATGTTTTTTTTTCAATTTGAGTATCTCTCATACAGTATTTATAATGGGCATTTTATTGCCTATGTACAGTACCTTACACTTTTCTATATTAAATTTCATTTGCATTGTGTCTGCCCAGTTCTGAATGCTGTTTAGATCCTTTTGAATGCTGCTGCAATGTTGTTTGCTTACTTTAAGGTTGGAACAAAGACTAGGACCGGAAAGGGAAACTTTGGCCACACTTGTTTTAGATTTAGATTCTGGTATAGTAAGCAAACTTGTTAAATTCGCAGACGACACAAAAATAGGAGGCGTGGCAAATACTGTTGCAGCAGCAAAGGTCATTCAAAATGATCTAGAGTTTGGAAACCGCTGGCCTACCAGGTGATGTAGTAGGATCAAAATACTGGGAACATTAAGTTACTGTACTTTGGATAACAACATTGATTAAATGGTGGTCATTATCTGAAGTTTTTTAGTAGTTTACACAAGATGACAAATTGTCCTGTTCACCACTTGAGAGCCATTGGGTTCCATCTGCTGATAAAGCTCCTCGTTAACACTGGTTAATTATTTAGTGCTAAACAAACTACTCAACCCCAGAAAATACTCCCACTGTAAAGCTCTCGCTGTCATTCACTGCCCTTTCATGTTGCAAGAATTCTGGGAGTTATTTGTATGTAAAGCAATTCTGAAGATGTGTAAACATTAAACTTGTGCTGCTACTCATACTCATAATTCCCTCTAAGAAGTATATATTGGCAGTTATTTAATAAATTCATTCATTAATGTTTTGATTTTAAAACAAGAAAAGCCGTCCTTCGGTATGGCAGCACAGAGCAAAAGCCTTAAATGTAAAGAGTGTTTTTTTGTTCATTTTTTTTATTTTTTTTTAAATATTTCCCAACATAAAACCAATGTCACCTTACAATAATTGATTCCGAGTTTCAGTGTTAAATAAAATATCAAACAGAACGAAATTTCAATGTACCATTTGTAATTCGGTAATATGACAGAATTGGTCAGGGGCTGAATACTTTTGCAAGGCACTGTATATATGTATATATAAAATAAAACATACTTTTTAATGAATCGTATGAACCTTTTATGAAGCCTGTCTGAGATCTTGTCATAAAAGCAGCCCTGTTGTTATCATAGATATAGACTGCATGCTTAAAACTGGTGGCCTGTATATAATTGCTTTATACTAAGGATATCCAACAGCTTTTTAAGTTTTGTGACCCCTTTGTGAGCAGGCAAACAAGGATACATTATACCCTATCCACAGAGGTACAGGTATTAGTTACCTTAAGATTCATTGCCAGTGGTTCATTTCAAAATGTATTGGGTGACACACTGGCAATGAGCAAAGCATCAGTGTGCTGCAGTACAGAAAATGTAATAACTGTCCTTAAAAACCACACTTCACAGCACATTAAGTGGCCAGCTGTACGAGAACAACAATCCATCAAGGAAGGCTTTTACTTGATTAGTGGTTTTCCAAATGTTGTTGGAGCAGTAGATGGCACATATTTAGAATAAGAGCACAGAGTGACAATGAATACCATTATGTATGTCACAAAGGATACCACTCATTAAATGTACACATATTAGGCGACCACCGACTCGTAATTACAAATGTTGTGGCAAAGTGGCCGGGCTCCACACATGATGCAGGTATCTGGGCAAATTGCGGTGTCAAAGACAATGGAGAGGAGGGTGGCTTCCATGGTGGCTGGCTGTTGGGGGACAGTGGATACCCCCTTTCTCCATATCTGCTAACACCCATATATTTACACCAACATGGAGAGTAGAGGAGAAATACAATGCTAACCGCGGAAGAACCAAACAGGTAATTGAACAGTGCATAGGATCCCTAAAAATGCGCTTTAGAGCACTCCACACTTCTGGCAGTGCTCTTCAGTATTTACCTGAAAAGTGTATGAAGATCATAATATCTACTGTGATAGGATGAACGAGGTGGTGTAAATGATTACAATGTCCACAACTGTAATTGCTGAACATCAGCTGCTGGCAATATTTATTTTTGTTAGAAGGTGAAGGTAACAGAAAGAAAACAACTCAAATCTTCACTACCAACAAGTGGTAGTCTTTAAACTGTCTGTGTGCAATTTAGTACTGCCAGTCTAACACCATTAGCTCCACCAGAGTACCCTTACCTACAATGGTAGTTGTGTAAGGCTCTGGTGTACCATACCCTTGATTATACAGTTCACACAGACTACTATTTACACTATATACAATCAACAGGGTATACCTGACATGCACTTGGTTGGTTTGCTCTTGAGTGGGGTTTTTGCAGTCTCTCTGCAACTACTCAGTTGCTTTGTTTAAACCGTAGGCGTTAGCAAGTAAATCTTTGCTTCACTTACCACACTTCCAATGAAAACTGTCATTCAATTTTGGTTCACTTGGTCCGGTTTCTTCTGCGCTGAGCACATGGCCAGTCAGCTTCTCCAACAGACTTTGGTTTAACTGGACTTAGAGGCTAGACTCCCCTCTCAAAGGTCCAGGCTTTTCTTTTTCTTCAAAAAGGCACTTTATGACCATTGTCATTACAACAAACCATATTTTTGTATCCATAAATATCCATATCTATTCCAGGTTAAAACATGGATAAACTAAGTATTATAATCCTCTATGTTACAATATAATACTCCCCACTGTTCTATATTCGTAACATTAGCAATTATACACCGATTTATCACTATATATATATATATATATATATATATATATATATATATATATATATATATATATATATATATATATATATATATATATATATAATAAAATAAAAGGCAATACACTTTTTCTTCCTCTCTAACACCGCAGCTCCTTGAGCATGTACTCTACTCCGGTATATGCTATATGCTGCCTCGTTGTGTGACTGTATGAGTTCCAGAACCAGGTTATCGCCACGCTGCAACCTGTTGCTGCATTGTGTACTGCTCTCCTGATTGCCTACTGCAGTCCCGAGCCTGGGTATCCACCCCAGTTCATGATATGTGCTACCCCAGGTTGTATTGACTACAAGTGGTTAAGGCTAGGTTGATGCTTCAGCACGTTGGTGCTTCAGCACCTTCAGTGCTTAGACACTCCATGCCTCGGTGCTTCAGCGCCCCAACATGTCAATAACACCTGCATTCGGTACCCCGATCCTTCGGTGATTCTGCACACTTGGAGTCTGCGTTCTTCAATACCTAGGTTTACACCTTCCTGTGTTTAACCCTTTGCGGTATGTTGGACCAGATCCAGCGTAAAATTTTTCTTTTCCGGGCCGATGTCGGACCCTGTCCAAAATCATCAAAAAGACATCAAGCACAAGTCTCTAGTTGTTTTTTTTTCTCCGGAAAAATATGAGAAAACCTTTCAATGGCCGAGTGAGACAGATAGGAGCCTAGAGAAGCCGAAAAAAGGGGCGGATCTGAACAATACTTATAGCCTAAGCACCATGAGATAACACAGACATAAACAAACAATATAGCTGCTTCCGCATCCAGCATTTAAAGAATATCACAGAAATTTTTCAAGCTTTTTCATGTTATAGTAATAAAATAATGATTTTGATCACATTATTGAGGAGTTTGGTGATAAAATGAGTGATCAGGACATGATTTGTCAGTATGCACGACTATGAAGAGGTATGTGATACATGTAGCGAACAAGGGGTGGGGTGGGGCTGGAGATGTCCTGTTGATATGCAGTGTCTTTTAAACCTGTTTTACTTTGAATAAAATTACTTTTAAAGAACGCATGTAATATACACAGCGCATGTGAAAATAAATTGGACGCGCCTGACGGGCGCTGAATGAATGGACCGCTAAGGGTTAAACAAAGCCCTCAAGGCCATAGAGACATCAAGCATGGCTAAATTCCACACTTGCATGTCCTGCACAACATCCCCTCCTCAATCTGTCCCTGAGCCCTTTGCGAAGTATTTCCTGCGCTCAGGCTCAGATGCCGCTCTCTCGCACCCGCTGTTATTCTTCTACATGAATTGTTGAGTGGGCCAAGCAACTTCAGGCAGGCACAGGATATTATGGATTTGAAAAACCAAATAGTCCAAGTACTTGAGTATTTGGCCAGGCAGCAGACTCAAGCCCCTGCTCTAGCCCCGGCTACATACCAGTTGTTCACATCATCACATTCTCCAGTCTGTCCGGCCGGGTAAATTGGTTTACTACTGTGGACTTAAAGGATGTGTATTCTCATTCCTATTCGTCCAGCGCACAGGAAATATCTCCGCTTTTCAGAACAACGGGGGTAATCCATTGCCATCACGTGGTGACGACGGATGCATCCAACTCAGGTTGGGCTGCAGTCTGTGGGTTCTGGTCTGACCGTTGGATGTGCTGGAGCTGCGAGCGGTTCATTATGCGTTCCCACCAATACTGCTGCTCTTGGCCTTCCTAGAAAAGGTCCAGTTAGAGAAGGCGACAGTTCTCCTTGTGGCCCCCGGTGGCCCAGGAAAATCTGGTTTTCAACCAGAGGGACAGCCCTGAGAGATTCCGCTTCGCCTGGATCTTCACAGCCAGATGAAAAGGCACTCTGGCATCCGGAAGCAGGCAGGTTCCAATTACAGGTCTCGCCTCTGAACGGTACTGCTGGTTAGCCCTAGGGCTATCTGATGCAGTCCTGGGCACATTGTAGAATGCTAGAGCATTCATTAGGCACGAGGGTCTTTGAGGTTGCACGCTCGCACCGCTAACACTTGGGTTATACAGTTCTGATGCATTCCTGTGACAGAGCCAATGAATCCTAGTCAACAATCTCCCTCCTGACCTGTGAGGGCACTGTGTAGCAGAAACAGTATGCCCCGGACTGGGTGGTTTGGCAATTCATTCCAAGGTCAGTCGAAAGCCTGTCATCTAGGAAGGGGGTGGAGTCATAATGCCAGAAGTCATCGCCCTAATGAGGTATGTGAAGTGTCAGTCATGGATTGGAGTAGATGTGATTAAACTAGCTATCGCAGGTGGCTTGACTGAAGGTATAATTGGGGATGTGACGATGTAATCTGTTCCTTTGATGTGGTTACTAAAAGGCCCATATAGGAGACGGAAGTCATTTATTGTCATGAGTGTTTCGTGTTTTGTTTGTTTTGTTGTTCTAACTGTTTTGTAATTTCATTGTTAGATGACTAAACACTAACCGGGAGCACTCACTATTTGAAGAAGTGACCCTGTCTGTGTTGTGTGTTAGTTATTAGTGTCTTATAGTTAAGGTCCTGAAACCCTGGTTTTGCACGGAGCGATACACATTGCTGTGTAGAGCTCATGCTTATTATTTAAGTGTTGTTGACACGCAATCCAGCCAAATAAAGGAGATGTTTTATTGAACTTTTACTGTCTTGTGTGTGTTATTCCTGAGCACTGCACCAACTATACCAGTACACTGCAAGCCATCTGTCACAATTCCTCATCTGCTTCCGCTCCGTCTCCCTCGTGACTGCTCTGGTATACTTTCCCAAAAGTAACATTTGTGGTCATCTTCAAATTGAAAGGGAATGTTAGGTTACTTACCGTTACTTACCGTACCCATGGTTCCCTGAAAGAGAAGATGACCACCAATTAACAAGGTCATATTGGCCCTCACAGGTTCAATGCAAAAGAGAAAATGATCTCCGCAAGGTTGACTGTTTAAGGATATCACCCCACGGAGGGTCTTATCGGCAGCTCTGATATAAAATGCTCAGTGAATACCTGACCTATGGCAGGCATATCCCAAAAGTAATGTTGGTGGTCGTCTTCTCTTCAGGGAACCAGGGTTACGATAAGTAACACAACCTTCTGCCTGCTTTTATGCAGGTTGCCAATTAGCAGCAATGTGCATTAACTGGAGACTGACCACACCTGTGGTTTCTGGCAGAGACATTAACCCTGACCGTGCCACACTGGTTTTAGAAACTGAACCCTGTATTTTACTCAACCCTAATATTATACAGCCAAAAACCATTTTTGTTTTGTTTTTATCACATGTGTGACATCATTTATTAAAATTGAGCTCAGCATGGTTCAGAGTAATATTTTTTTCTACTAAATACCATTAAAATGTGCTTCTAGTTAGTTACCCTCAAGGGCATTTTGCATCATCAATGTGAGACTAAAGCCCCTTTCACAATGGCATGCTCTACCTGGGTCAGAACCTACCCGGGTCAGGACCCAGTCTCATGCAGGTCGGCTACATGATTTCACACTGGTTTTGATAAAGCAGGGTTAACCTGGGTGACAGACACAAGTACACAATGCGCGTATCAATGCCCCGGAAGCTTCTCTGGATTGAACAGTCGGCCCAAATGGTGATTATAGCAATTATCTCTTCATCCCTGCTGCAATCTGTCTCATAGTGTGTCTCAATCAACAAAAAATATGGCTAAGCAGAATGAACAGAAATATTCATTGCAGACGTGGAACTTTCATGGAGGTGTGGCTTTGTTATTTCATCAGCTAACAAATGCTGTCATGCATTAAAATTAACAGAATTAATATTAAGATTATTATTATTATTATTATTATTATTATTATTATTATTATTATTATTATTATTATTATTATTATTATAGGAAAGCAGAGAATATAAAAAGAAAATGCACAGCTAGACATTGGGAATGTTTGACAGTAAGTACAGTAATATGTGTTCTCACTTTCTAATTAAGGATTGGAGTTGAAAATTACATAGTTAAGGAGTTGAAAATTACATAGTTAGACCTCTCAAATGGGACCACAAAAGCAGCACATTTATAATTTCACTGACAGTACTGTGTGATCTTGAGGGTCTGACGTCACTCCTCAGCGATCTGGGTCACAGGGGCCTATCAAGTTCAACCTCCGCCTTGATCTCCTGCCTGTCACTCAACACCCACATGGCAGACAGCTACTCTGTCACGACAAAGAATTTGCTGTTCCCAAAAATGGAAAATCAGTAGCCCTAAAGATGGTTATAGCTGAAGGCAGTGCAGACGTTAGTGTATTATACACCTCTATGAAAAAATTATATATTTGAAAATATATTTTTAATGGTGCAATATTTAAAAAAAGATTTCCATAAATATACACAAAATATACTGTATGTATATAAATATATTTATTTATTTTAATAGGGATAAAATTTTGGATCTAACAGCAATATTACAAAAAATGCCATTTTCATATATTTTACAAAATATATAAATACTTTATGAATATATTTGTAAACACTGACGTGCAAGGGGGCGCTTTGCAAATGAGTTGCATGGCACATAGGATCATGGGTAATTGGTAACTGACATAAAAGGGGTAATTAAAATTTGAGGGGGGGTGCTGTTATAAATGTAGGGAGGGACTGGGGTGTGTGTATGCTTGTGTAAACATAGGGGACATGGGGTGGTGGTGGTTTGGGGGTGAGGGCAGGTGGTCACTCTGAGATGGGGGGATTCTTCCCTGTAGTGACCTCCTCTGCTTTTACTTTGTTCAGGCAGATATCCTTTGGGCTCTGTGTCAATAAAATGCTTGAACTCTATTGTCAAGCTTGTCATGTGATTACTTCCTCGTAAGGGCTGTTTATTCCAGGACAACCTGGTATAGGGCTTGATTCATGCCAAAGCTGCCTGATTCCAGCCTTGCTGAAGTACCCCCAGATCATCACCAATCCTCCACCACATTTCACAGTGGGTGCGAGACACTGTGGCTTGTAGGCCTCTCCAGGTCTCTGTCTAACCATTAGATGACCAGGTGTTGGGCAAAGCTGAAAATTGGAGTCATCTGTGGGTGCTTCAGCAAGGCTGGAATCGGGCAGATTTGTCTTTGTGAAGGGCACATGAATCAAGCCAAGTACAAGGTTGTCCTGGAAGAAAACTTGTTTCCTTCTGCTCTGACAATGTTCCCCAACTCTGAGGATTGGTTTTTCCAGCAGGACAATGCTCCATGCCACACAGCCAGGTCAATCAAGGTGTGGATGGATGACCACCAGATCAAGACCCTGTCATGGCCAGCCCAATCTCCAGACCTGAACCCCATTGAAAACCTCTGGAATGTGATCAAGAGGAAGATGGATGGTCACAAGCCATCAAACAAAGCCGAGCTGCTTGAATTTTTGCACCAGGAGTGGCATAAAGTCACCCAACATCAATGTGAAAGACTGGTGGAGAGCATGCCAAGATGCATGAAAATCAGAGTTATTCCACCAAATATTGATTTCTGAACTCTT
This sequence comes from Polyodon spathula, assembly GCF_017654505.1. NCBI lineage: Eukaryota > Metazoa > Chordata > Actinopteri > Acipenseriformes > Polyodontidae > Polyodon > Polyodon spathula. Next base: position 46,544,969 of record NC_054538.1, read on the forward strand.
CCTAAGTTAAAAAATTGTGTTGTTTAAAAATGAATCTGAACTCATTTTCTTTGCATTATTCGAGGTCTGACAACACCGCATCTTTTTTGTTATTTTGACCAGTTGTCATTTTCTGCAAATAAATGCTCTATTTTTATTTGGAATTTGGGAGAAATGTTGTCAGTAGTTTATAGAATAAAACAAAAATGTTCATTTTACCCAAACACATACCTATAAATAGTAAAACCAGAGAAACTGATAATTTTGCAGTGGTCTCTTAATTTTTTCCAGAGCTATATATATATATATATATATATATATAATATATCTATTTATTAATATATAGGATCCTGTCTAATAATTTTCACATCAGTCTGATTAACTTTTCACATCAGGTTGATTTGGAATAAAAACTCCAGCTTGTGAGTTACACTTTGAAACGATTCATGTCAGATTGATTTTGAATGAAAGTTCAGCTTTAATTCTGGATTTGTGCTTTTTTTGCACTGCGTTTTCATTCTTTAATGAACTGGATAAAGCTAAGACATACATGACATGAACAGGTACATGTAATTCTACTTTTATTCATAATCTCATCTCATTACCATACTTCAACTGTTTATCCTTCATTTTACTTGTCCTTTCACTATAACTAGGGGTCTACCTAAATCGCAATTTTGCAGATTTTGCTGAAATCGTGAAATTGAGGGGTCACCACGAAATGCACCTCTTTTAGGGGCCAATGAATACCGAACAAATACGGAGAGAAAAAAAAAGAAACCTTGTTTAAATGAACTACTGCTCAATGCAAGCGACGCAAACTACATATCTTCCTTCTGTAGATATCCCTTTTTTATTCCTTCGCTATCTTGTGTGCATTGCACTTAAGCAAAAAACAAACAAACAAAAAATGTCCACAAATAACATTTACAAAAAATAAATTGAGTGTCCTCGGCTCACTGCACATCAGCGACCCCTGTAGATTTGGTCGGGTGCCTGCGGGTCTCCCTGTAAGTTGCCCAGAGTTGCATGGTCCCCTGACACTGTAGCTCTGAAGTGGCTGCATGGTGGGCCTGCACAGTAAAAAGAAGCGGACTGCTGACAGCACACGTTTCGGGGGACGCGTGTGATTGTCTTAAGAACATAAGAACATAAGAAAGTTTACAAACGAGAGGAGGCCATTCGGCCCATCGTGCTCGTTTGGTTGTTAGTAGCTTATTGATCCCAGAATCTCATCAAGCAGCTTCTTGAAGGATCCCAGGGTGCCAGCTTCAACAACATTACAGGGGAGTTGATTCCAGACCCTCACAATTCTCTGTGTAAAAAAGTGCCTCCTATTTTCTATTCTGAATGCCCCTTTGTCTAATCTCCATTTGTGACCCCTGGTCCTTGTTTCTTTTTTCAGGCTGAAAAAGTCCCTTGCGTCCACACTGTCAATACCTTTTAGAATTTTGAATGCTTGAATTAGGTCGCCACATAGTCTTCTTTGTTCAAGACTGAACAGATTCAATTCTTTTAGCCTGTCTGCAAATGACATGCCTTTTAAGCCCGGAATAATTCTGGTCGCTCTTCTTTGCACTCTTTCTAGAGCAGCAATATCTTTTTTATAGCGAGATGACCAGAACTGCACACAATATTCAAGATGAGGTCTTACTAGTGCATTGTACAGTTTTAACATTACTTCCCTTGATTTAAATTCAACACTTTTCACAATGTATCCGAGCATCTTGTTAGCCTTTTTTATAGCTTCCCCACATTGTCTAGATGAAGACATTTCTGAGTCAACAAAAACTCCTAGGTCTTTTTCATAGATTCCTTCTCCAATTTCAGTATCTCCCATATGATATTTATAATGTACATTTTTATTTCCTGCGTGCAGTACCTTACACTTTTCTCTATTAAATGTAATTTGCCATGTGTCTGCCCAGTTCTGAATCTTGTCTAGATCATTTTGAATGACCTTTGCTGCTGCAACAGTGTTTGTCACTCCTCCTACTTTTGTGTTGTCTGCGAATTTAACAAGTTTGCTTACTATACCAGAATCGGAATAGCACAGGACATAATACTGATCCCTGTGGTACTCCACTGGTTACCACACTCAGTTCTGAGGTTTTTCCTCTAATCAGTACTTTCTGTTTTCTACATGTTAACCACTCCCTAATCCATGTACATGTGTTTCCTTGAATCCCAACTGCGTTCAGTTTGAGAATTAATCTTTTGTGCGGGACTTTGTCAAAAGCTTTCTGGAAATCTAAATAAACCATGTCATATGCTTTGCAATTATCCATTATCGATGTTGCATCCTCAAAAAAATCAAGCAAGTTAGTTAGGCACGATCTCCCTTTCCTAAAACCATGTTGACTGTCTCCCAGTTCCCTGTTACCATATAGGTAATTTTCCATTTTGGATCTTATTATAGTTTCCATAAGTTTGCATATAATAGAAGTCAGGCTTACTGGTCTGTAGTTACCTGGTTCAGTTTTGTTTCCCTTTTTGTGGATCGGTATTACGTTTGCAATTTTCCAGTCTGTCGGTACCACCCCTGTGTCAAGAGACTGCTGCATGATCTTGGTTAGCGGTTTGTAAATTACTTCTTTCATTTCTTTGAGTACTACTGGGAGGATCTCATCCGGCCCAGGGGATTTGTTTATTTTAAGAGCTCCTAGTCCCTTTAACACTTCTGCCTCAGTTATGCTAAAGTTATTTAAAACTGGATAGGAACTGGATGACATGTGGGGCATGTTGTCAGTATCTTCCTTTGTAAAAACTTGTGAAAAGTAATCATTTAATATATTTGCTATTTTTTTTTCTTCCTCTACGATTTTGCCATTTGTATCTCTTAAACATTTAATCTCCTCTTTGAATGTTCTCTTGCTGTTGTAATATTGGAAAAACATTTTGGAATTGGTTTTAGCTCCCTTAGCAATGTTCATTTCTATTTCTCTCTTGGCCTTTCTAACTTCCTTTTTGACTTGCGTTTGCAGTTCTGTGTACTCTTTCTGCGTACTTTCTTTTTGGTCCTTTTTTAATGCTCTGTAAAGTGCCTTTTTTCGCTGAATATTTTTTTTTTTAATTGATCTATTAAACCATTTTGGCAATTTAGTTTTACATTTAGATTTGTCTACTTTAGGGATATAATTGTTTTGCGCCTCTAGTACTACATTTTTGAAGAACAACCATCCTTCTTCTGTGGGTGTTTTCTCTATTTTACTCCAATCTACTTCTGTTAGTCTCTGTTTCATACCTTCATAGTTTGCTTTTCTAAAATTGTAAACCTTAGCTTTAGTCATTACTTTTGGGGATTTAAAAAACACTTCAAATGAGACCATGTTGTGGTCTGAGTTTGCCAGTGGTTCTCTGACCTCTGTTTTAGTTATTCTATCTTCGTTATTTGAAAAGACTAAATCAAGGCATGCCTCCCCTCTAGTGGGTGCCTTGACAAATTGTGTTAGGAAGCAGTCATTTGTCATTTCCACCATTTCTATTTCATCCTTCGCGCTACCCACCGGGTTTTCCCATTTTATTTGGGGGAAGTTGAAATCCCCCATTAGTATGGCTTCTCCTTTGCTACACACATTTCTAATGTCATTGTATAACAGATTATTGTGCTCACCATCTGAATCTGGCGGTCTATAGCATGCTCCTATTATTATGCCTTTTGAATTTTTGTCTGTTATTCTGACCCATATTGATTCGGTTTTATTTTCTTTGTCCAGGTTTAACACCTGGGCTTCAAGACTGTTTCTTATGTATAGCGCTACCCCTCCTCCTCTTCTGTCCTGCCTGTCTTTCCTATACAGTGTATACCCACAAATATTATATTCGTCCCCATCACTCTCAGATAACCACGTTTCTGTAACACCTATCACATCATAGTTACCTGTTAGTGCAGTAGCTTTAAGTTCTAGAATTTTGTTTCTGATACTTCTAGCATTTAGATAAATACATTTAATGGTTGTCTTACCTGAGTTGTTGTTCTTGTTTTGATGCGGTCTCCCTTCTGTTTTTTTGTTGATTTCTCCCCCCTTCCTTTCTAGTTTAAATGCTTCTGAACCTGCTCGAGGATCTTTTCTCCGAGTAGACTAGTTCCCTTGTTATTTAAATGCAGTCCATCCCGTCTATACAGATAGTCCTCGTTGTAGAATGTGGTCCAATGATCAAGATAGGTGAAACCTTCCCGTGTGCACCACATCTTCAGCCATTCATTTTGATTAATTATTTCCAGCTGTCCATATGGTCCTTTGCAAGGTGCCGGTAGTATACCAGAAAATACCACAGTTTTGGTTTTCTCTTTTAATTTCCTTCCTAACTCTCTGAATTTGTTTTGCAGGGATTTTGGTCTGTCTCTTCCAATGTTGTTTGTACCGATGTGGACGACTACTACCGGGTCGTCTCCTGTTCGTTCTAGGAGCCTGTCCACGTTCTCAGTGATGTGCTTGACCGAGGCTCCCGGAAGGCAGCACACTGTTGTAGTAAGGGGGTCCAAACTGCGAACTGAACTTGCTGTGTTTCTCAATATGGAGTCCCCAAGAATCATGACCTCCCTTCTTTTTGCTGTCTGGTCACCACTGTCAATAGGGTCCTGGATGTTGTTCCTTTCATTCTCTTGTTGTTGGTTCTGCTCATCAAAATTCTGAAGTGACTCAAATCTGTTGGTTGTTTTGATTTCTGGTGGTTGTGTTTGACGAAGTTTCTTTTTTTCCCTGCTTCTGCCTACCTGAACCCAGCTGTTCTGACCTTCTATCTCCCTGGTGGCTTTCAGTCTGTTAGGGGTGATGCAGACTTCCATGAATTGTGGGTGTGCCCGTTCCTCAAGATCCTGTTGCTGTCTCACTTCTTCCAGCTCCATTTCTAGCATACTTACTAGTTTATGCAAATCCTGGATCGCGCGGCACTTTATGCACACTTGGTTTAGCTCCGCTGGGTTTTCTGGGATTTCCCACATCAAGCAGGTGTCACAGATTACTGGCTTGAAGACCATGTTGAGGTTTTTTTTTTTTTTTTTTAAGTTTAGTTTCTTCTGCAGCCATCAACCTGCTTTCAAACTGCTTCGAAACTGCTCTGTACTTTTCCACGCCTGTACTTCTCCCACTCGCTGTCGCTGGGAAGACTGCCTCGTTTAACTGCGTTGTTCTGCTGTGCTGTTGGCTCCTCCCCTCCTCCTGTCAGTAGGGTCCTGGATGTTGTTCCTTTCGTTCTCTTGTTGTTGGTTTTGCTCATCAAAATTCTGAAGTGACTCAAATTTGTTGGTTGTTTTGATTTCTGGTGGTTGTGTTTGACGAAGTTTCTTTTTTTCCCTGCTTCTGCCTACCTGAACCCAGCTGTTCTGACCTTCTATCTCCCTGGTGGCTTTCAGTCTGTTAGGGGTGATGCAGACTTCCATGAATTGTGGGTGTGCCCGTTCCTCAAGATCCTGTTGCTGTCTCACTTCTTCCAGCTCCATTTCTAGCATACTTACTAGTTTATGCAAATCCTGGATCGCGCGGCACTTTATGCACACTTGGTTTAGCTCCGCTGGGTTTTCTGGGATTTCCCACATCAAGCAGGTGTCACAGATTACTGGCTTGAAGACCATGTTGAGGTTTTTTTTTTTTTTTTTTTAAGTTTAGTTTCTTCTGCAGCCATCAACCTGCTTTCAAACTGCTTCGAAACTGCTCTGTACTTTTCCACGCCTGTACTTCTCCCACTCGCTGTCGCTGGGAAGACTGCCTCGTTTAACTGCGTTGTTCTGCTGTGCTGTTGGCTCCTCCCCTCCTCCTGTCAGTAGGGTCCTGGATGTTGTTCCTTTCGTTCTCTTATTGTTGGTTCTGCTCATCAAAATTCTGAAGTGACTCAAATTTGTTGGTTGTTTTGATTTCTGGTGGTTGTGTTTGACGAAGTTTCTTTTTTTCCCTGCTTCTGCCTACCTGAACCCAGCTGTTCTGACCTTCTATCTCCCTGATGGCTTTCAGTCTGTTAGGGGTGATGCAGACTTCCATGAATTGTGGGTGTGCCAGTTCCTCAAGATCCTGTTGCTGTCTCACATATTCCAACTCCATTTCTAGCATACTTACTAGTTTATGCAAATCCTGGATCACGCGGCACTTTGCACACTTGGTTTAGCTCCGCTGGGTTTTCTGGGATTTCCCACATCAAGCAGGTGTCACAGATTACTGGCTTGAAGACCATGTTGAAGGTTTTTTTTTTTTTAAGTTTAGTTTCTTCTGCAGCCATCAGCCTGCTTTCAAACTGCTTCTAAACTGCTCTGTACTTTTCCCACTTGCTGTCGCTGGGAAGACTGCCTCGTTTAACTGAGTTGTTCTGCTGTGCTGTTGGCTCCTCCCCTCGCCCGTGTCTCAGAACGGCACTGAATTTGAATCAGCTGCTCCGAGTTTCAGCTTGTTTGTTATCAGAAAAACACAAGCGGCTGTTTGACTTTGAGCTGCTGCTGTGTTTCCCCAATGTCCTCTGTTTTCTGATTAAAGCAATTAAAAATGCGATTTCTCCTTACTGCTTCTAAACTGCTCTGTACTTTTCCATGGCTCTACTTCTCCCACTCGCTGTCGCTTCCACTAGCTCTCGCTTCCACTCGTTATAACGAGTTAACAAACTCACTTCAAGATCCGGCTTCAGTCTCTCTCTATCAGCTGCTCTCCTTACTTCCTTAGTGTAATTTGAAACTCCGACCATCATCCAGTTGTACTCAGCCCTCTAGTTTCTAGTGAGATCACATTTTCAATGCAGAAATTCACAATAAATGAAGATGTGCAATTTATTTTTAATAAGGGAACAATTAATTAAATACATTTTGTGACTATATTACACTGCGGATATATACACAATAAAAATTTCTAGTTTTGTCTAAATTTAAATGTGTTTTAATTATTTGTTATTATTTTTCTTCCAACAAATGACAGGTAGTCGTGTTATAAAGGTACAAACCACTTCGGGTCATGCGGTTCCAATGATATATACCACTTCTGGGGTATCACCACCCCAAGCATGGTATATATCATGGGAACCACATGGCCCACCGTGGTTTATACCTTGTTATCTTTAGATCTATTATACCTTCTTATCTTTAGATATATCTTTAGATTCAGTAACTGGCGGCACCCCCTTGAGCAGCAATGACTTCAAGTAAGTGTTTCCTGTAACTGTAGGTCAGTCTCTCGTATCGGTTTTGAGGAATTTTGGCCCATTCCTCCTTATAGAACTGCTTCAACTTGGTGACATTTGTGGGCATGGACAGCTCACTTCAGGTCCTGCCACAACATTTCAGTGGGGTTTAGGTCTGGACTTTGACTAGGCCATTCTAAAACGCAGAATTTCTTCTTCTGCAGCCATTCTTTTGTAGATCTGCTTGTATGTTTAGGATCATTGTCTTGCTGCATGATACACTTTTGTTTCAGCTTTAGCTCATGAACGGATAGGCTGACATTCTCCTCTAGAATCTTCTGATACAATGCAGAATTTATGGTTGTGTCAATGATGGCAAGCCATCTAGGTCCTGAGGAAGCAAAGCCGCTCCAAACCATCACACTCCCACCACCATGCTTGACTGTTGAGATGAGGTTCTTCTGTTTGAAAGCAGTGTTTGGTTTTTGTAAAACATAACGTTTCTCATTGAGGCCAAAAAGTTCTACCTTTGACTTGTCTGTCCAGAGAACATTGTTCCAGAAGTCTTGTGGATCATCTATGTGCTTTTTGGCAAATCTCAGATGATCAGCAATGTTCTTTTTAAGGAGCAATGGTTTCCTCCTGGCTATCCTTCCATGAACACCATTCTTGTTTAGTCTTTTTCTGATAGTTGAATCATGAACACTAACATTAGCCAAGGCAAGAGTGGCCTGCAGATCCTTGGATGTTACTCAAGGGCTCTTTGGGACTTCCTTGATTTTCTGGTTTGTTATTGAAGAGATTTTGGTAGGACGACCGTTCCTGGGTAGAGTGACTATGGTCTTGAACTTTCTCCATTTGTAGACTATCTGTCTAACAGTGGATTGGTGGCGCCCCAAATCCTTAGAAATGGTTTTGTAACCCTTTCTAGACTGATGAATCAATAACTATTTTTCTGAGGTCCTCAGAGATTTTTTTGATCGTGGCATGACGTGTTTCCATACACCTGTATGGTGAAGACCAAACTCACAAAGTTTCTGATCTTTATATGGGATGGGGCCTCCCAAACTCACCCCTGAAGATCTACCTAATTATTTAAACACCTGATTCTAATTATCCCCTTAATTGAGTTGATAAAACCAGGGCTTCACTTACTTTTTCACATACCCTGAATCTTTATTACTCATTGATTGTCTAATTCATATATTATTTTGTTTCAAATTACATGGAATTTGGTAATATAAACCCTATTGGATATTTAAGAAAAGAAGGCTATCATTTGATTTAAGAAGGCTATAATGATAACACTATACAATTTCCATAATTATCAATGGGTTCCCCAAAGTGTTTCTCGATATATATATATATATATATATATATATATATATATATATATATATATATATATATATATATATATATATATATATATACAGAGAAACGTCATCTGTAATTGACAAACCCAGGACTGCAAGACCCAAAAAGCTGTCTAACAAGGATGAGCAATACTTGAAGATAATATCTTTAATGAATAGCAAGAAGACAGACATTGAATTGACAACAGAACTGGCAGAAGGCACAGGTGCCGTTGTTCATCCATCAATAGTCCAAAGCACCTTTGACCATTGTTCCATAGTCCAATTTCTGTGTTCTTTGCATATTTTAGCCCTTTAATCTTGTTCCCCTTTCTTAATAGAGGTACAGTGCTTATAGTAAGTGTTTACAGTTTGATGGGTTACAACCTGAAATCTTGATGCATTTAAATGGGATTTTTTCCCTTTGATTTACACAACCTAGTCAACACTTTGAAGAGGCAAGAGAATTTTTATTGTGAAACAACAGTTAATGAAAAATAAAAAACATGAAATATCTTGGTTAGATAAGTATTCACCCCCCTGGTTCAATACTTGGTAGAACCACCTTTGGCAGCAATTACAGCTGTGAGTGTCTTGGGGTAAGTCTCTACCCGATTTGCACTTCTTGATCGTACAATATTTGCCCATTCTTCTTGGCAAAATTGTTCAAGCTCTGTCAAGTTGTATGGGGATCGTTGGTGGACAGCAATCTTCAAGTCTTGCCACAGATTCTCAATCGAATTCAAGTCCAGGCTTTGACTGGGCCACTCTAGGACATTCACTTTCTTGTTTTTAAGCCACTCCAGTGTCGCTTTGGCTGTGTGCTTGGGGACATTGTCCTGCTGAAATGTGAATCTCCGTCCCAGTCTTAGGTCTTTTGCAGAATGAAACAGGTTTTCCTCAAGGATTTTTTTGTATTTAGCTCCATCCATTTTGCCCTCTACCCTGACAAGCTTCCCAGTCCCTGCCGATGAAAAGCATCCCCAGAGCATGATGCTGCCACCACCATGCTTCACAGCAGGGATGGTGTTACTTGGGTGATATGCTGTGTTGATTTTGACTCCCTGCAGTGTTTTGCAACACTTCTGCTTCTTCAGGCTGATTATTTTGATCAGGCTGATCATCTTCTGCATCTTTGTAAACAGAATGTGAGTGGTGCGGTAATAAATCCAATTCCCAGACAGGATTCTCCCAAAAATATCTGCGTTTATTTTACAACCAAAAATAATAAACAGTCCACCCCTCTACCAACTATGGTATCTAAGAGAAACATGGCAGGTTTCAGTCCTGATAAATACTAAAGCACTCCTTAACCACAATCCTCAATGCATGAAACTGAATCCCTTTCGTCCAGGGATCGTGGTGCGTGTTCGGTGCTGTGCTGTCCTGTGCTGTGAGGGACGTGCTCCAGGGTTTGTGCTGGCTCTGTGGCTGCAGCTTCCAATTCTCACTCCTCCTCTAGAAAAGACACAAAACACGAGACAGACAATAATGAACGTTCATTTACTCCGGCTGTCAATTCAGCGTAAGGGACAGTAAGAACATAAGAAATTTTACAAACGAGAGGAGGCCATTCAGCCCATCTTGCTCGTTTGGTTGTCCAGCGGTCAAAAAATTGGCATATTGCTCTGCTGGGCAATGTTATGAAGTACACATGTAGTGTGATAAATCGGTGTATAATTGCTAATGTTACAAATATAGAACAGTGGGGAGTATTATATTGTAACATAGAGGATTATAATACTTAGTTTATCCATGTTTTAACCTGGAATAGATGCAAAATATAAATAGTAGTCTGTGTGAACTGTATAATCAATGGTATGGTACACCAGAGCCGTACACAATTACTATTGTAGGTAAGGGTACTCTGGTGGAGGTAATGGTGTCAGACTGGCGGTATTAAATTGCACACAGACAGTTTAAAGACTACCACTAGTTGGTAGTGAAGATTTGAGTTGTTTTCTTTCTGTTACCTTCACCTTCTAACAAAAATAAATATTGCCAGCAGCTGATGTTAAGCAATTACAGTTGTGGACATTGTACTAAGCACACTGAGAAGGCAGTAAAAGAAAAATTCACATATACCTACACAGCAGCAAAGCTGTGAGTGTAAATAGAACAGTCACCGCAGCAATGCGGGCAAACTGAATTTTTAAGCGCATGAGATGGCAGTAGGAGACAATCCAGCAGAGCCAACTCAACATCGGGGCGCAGCAGAGCCAGGGCCCGGAGGAGGATCACGTGTCTCTTTCTTTTTTTTGAAGGTGCAATAGCAGAGGAAAAACACAAAACAGCAAACGCTATGAGGTTATAAAAGCAGACTGCAATCGTAAAGCGATGTAGGCTGTTGAAAAGAAAAAGATTAAGTTCACAGAAGCAGAGTTTCTGATTCTAGGGAAGTGGCAAGCCAGCTTCCAGGAATAAAAATTACAGGGGAACACCAGAAAAATCGAGAGAGAGCTGTTTCTCACAGACTCAATCACAGCAACTGGACAAGTGAGTCTAGCCTTGACTGTGCAGTCACACAACCGGGGCAGCATGTAGCCTACAGTGGAGTGGAGCACTTTCTACAGGTAGAGGGCATCGAGCACTGCATGCACTGTGTGCACCGAGTGTACTGAGCACCGAGGGCACTGTGCGCACTGAGGTAGTAGACACTGTTTGTACTGAGCACCGGGCGCACCGAGGACCGTGTGTATTGAATGCACCGAGCACTGCATGCACCAAGCACCATATGCACCGCATGCGCTATGTAGGTACTAGACACCGTGCATACTGAGCACTGTGCGCAATGAGTACCATGTGCACCGAGCGCACTGAGGCACCGAAGTACCAAGGGCTAAGTGTGCACCGAGGTATTGAAGCACCTGGGGAGGGGCAGCTAAAGCAACGGTGTCTACTCAGACCGCATGCAATCACACACCTGGCAGTGCACAGCATACACCAGGGAGACACACAGGTTGATGGAAGCTGCGGCAGGCGAGGAGAAGAAAAAAGGAGGAGAACACACTTTATTTATTTTTTTTAAGGTCCGACACACCGGGTGGACGGACCAAGGTAACTGGCGGGGCAGGTAGAAACACAGCCCTGGTGGAGGAAGTATACGGCTGTGTGATGAGTCAAACGGATTTCGGTCTGTGATTCAGCCTCCCGACAGTAGATGGCATCAAACCAACTCGGGACTTCCCTTACCAAGATCTCGTGACCATGGCAAAAGTCATCTTTTGAGGGGCGGCACCTTGGTGAGGGGCGGAAGTACGAGTATGTAAATTCCAGCCACTGGAGTCAAGTGAAGGATAAGGACACTTGTCAGTTGGGGATTGGTGTTCCACTGACTACAGAGGCAGGACATTATATACTAAAGGGAACGTACTACTGTGTTCGGGGTTGGTCCGAAAGTAAAATAAGAGGAGTAACGGGTGGAGGGAGAGACTGGTTTGGTGTCCAGCGGGATTTTTAAAACAAAAAAACACTAACATTTCTTTTGTCTTTTTTGTTTATGTATGGTTCGCCACGAAGACAATTAAAGACGAGTCATCACGGTTTGTTTTGGATTTCACCCCTGCACTCCTTCCCTCACACCATTTTGTTTTCTTTTGTTATTTAATTATTTTGTTGTGTATAGATAATAAAAATAAATTATTTTATTTCTGTACACATAAATTACTGTCTGGACATTCCATTTAATACACTCTCGCCTCACACGTGGTGTCAGAAGTGAAAATGGATCCAGCTACAGTTTTGACAATGTTTAGGGAGCAGGAGGAGAAGCGAGAGGAGAGAGAGACACGGCACCAGGAACAGCTCGCCCAGTTCTTTGGACAGCTGGTGGAAAAACTATCAATATCAACATCAGAGAGAGCGGTTGCCCGGATGTTTGCAGCTCAGCCTAAACTTCAGAAGATGACCTCGGAAGATGATCCTGAGGCTTTCTTGATTACTTTTGAGAGAGTGGCAGAGGCTGCAGAGTGGCCTAGGGAACACTGGGCCATGAAATTGGCACCCTGCCTGACAGGGGAAGCTCAGGCAGCGTATCGAGCCCTGACGGCCACGAATGCAGGGGACTATGTTAAAGTAAAAGAAGCCATTCTCTCACGCCTCGGGATCACGGAGGAAACATACCGGCGCCGTTTTTGGGAATACCAGCTGTCCAAGGGGATGCGGCCCCGGGTTGCGGGACAATATCTTTTAGATCAGTGCACCCGGTGGCTGCGGCCAGAAGAACATACACCCCAAGAACTGGTGCAGAAAATAGTTATAGAACAGTTCGCGTCTATACTACCGCCAGGGAATCGAGAGTGGATTAAGAGGAATCGACCTACCACTCTCGAGGATGCCATCCTCCTGGCGGAGGCCTACAAAGACGCAAACGAAGGTGCCGGGTCAGACCCCACTCCTGCCCCTAAACTAACTCGGACCAACCAACCAATGAAGCCCAGAGGGGGTAACCAGACCTTCAGACCATGGAGGTTGAGGTTAGCCCCATCCTGGGCGAGAGAGAATCCCCCTAACCTGCTGGTCACGGACTCGCAGGACAGATTAACTCTGTTGATGCCTCCTAACCAAGTGTGCTACCGATGTAATGAGCCTGGACACATTGCCAGGAATTGTCCAGTAATAAAGTTACTGATTGAAAATTGATTCGGCAAGCTCTCTTGGATGGGGTAGCCTGGGAGCCACAGGGTAAAGTGGCTATCTCCTGTATTCATGGAGAAACTCGGGTTTATCCCACCACTAAAGTTAGACTTATTGTAGGTGATTATTCAGCTTGCGTTAAAGTGGCTGTAGCGCAATGTTTACCATACCCTGTTCTCCTGGGAAGAGACTGGCCGTTTTTTGATCGTATTTTAGGTCGGGAAATGGTCTTAGTTTCTACCAGGGGACAATTAAAGCAACAGGAGAAAACAATTTTTCCATTGCAATCCGATCTGTTTAACCCTAAAATCCGCCCAAGAAAAACAAAAAGAGAGCGTCGGGTGGAAAAATATGAGAGAACTCTGAGACGACAAGGGGAGGGGTCTGACACAAAAGTAAACCAATCGCTTAAACGGCAAGGAAAGGGAGTAGGTATTTAGTGTAACCGGGGCTGCGAGGTTACTGAGGTGGAAGGTCATGTAATAAAAGACACTCCTCTCTGTGTACCTAACCATTGGGACCGAGATATTGACTTGGGATATGAACAACAAAATGATCCCACGTTACGGTATGCTTGGAAACAGGTTAGATATATCGAGGGGAAGGATATGCAAGAAGGACAACCGGTGGTATTTCCGCATTTTTCTGTATCTGGGCACTTATTATATAGAATAACCCGGGCTCCCGGGACGGGACAGCTCATAAAACAGTTATTGGTTCCTAGGCCTTTTCAGTCAGAAGTCATGAGATTGGCGCATGACATTCCATTTTCAGGTCATTTGGGAACTGAAAAGACTCAGGAACGAATTCTGGCCCGGTTTTTTTGGCCTGGGGTTTATGGTCTTGTGCGGAAGTATGTATCGGAGTGTCCTGAATGTCAATTAGCTGCCCCTAAGTCAGTTCGCCCCGCACCTCTGGTTCCACTTCCAATTATTGGGGTACCGTTTGAAAGGATTGGTGTAGATTTAGTAGGCCCTCTGGAGGGAACAGAGTCAGGATATCGGTATATTTTAGTAGTAGTGGACTACGCAACGAGATATCCAGAAGCTGTTCCCTTACGCTCTATGAATGCAGTAGCTGTAGCGAATGAATTGGTAAAAATATTCTCTAGGGTGGGAATCCCGAAAGAAATTCTCACTGATCAGGGCACTAATTTTATGTCAGACTGTATTCAGCAACTATATAAATTATTGAAAATCCGTTCAATTAGAACCTCAGTTTTTCATCCTCAAACGGATGGGCTTGTTGAACGATTTAATCAGACTTTGAAAAATATGTTGCGCCGCTTTGTAGATCAAGAAAAACGCAATTGGGCTAAACTGCTTCCCTACTTGCTCTTTGCAGTTCGCGAGGTACCACAATCCTCAACGGGGTTTTCCCCGTTTGAGCTCTTGTACGGTCGGCAGCCGCGGGGTATCTTGGATCTCATAAGAGAAGGCTGGGAAGAACAGTCAAAGGAGTCTAAAAATGTAGTAAAATATGTGTTGCAGTTACGCGATCGCTTAGAATTAGTCGGTCGATTGGCACATGACAATCTCAAAGCGGCACAGCAGAAGCAGCAACAAAGCTACAATAAAAATGCAAGAATTCGGAACTTTCGACCTGGAGATAAAGTGTTGTTATTGTTGCCCTCATCGGAATCTAAGTTGTTTGCTAAATGGCAGGGTCCCTTTCAGGTTATTCGAGCAATTGGTAAAGTCAATTATGAGATCCGACAGCCTGGGCGTCGGAAAGAAAGTCAAATTTATCATGTTAATCTCCTGAAACCGTGGAAAGAACGGGAAGTCCATTTTATATCTCCTGTACAGGAGGGAGAGGATTTTGGACCCTCAATTGAGCCAGAGTCAGCAATTGAGGTCCCGATGGGGGAACAATTAACTCCTGATCAGCGTGAAGAGGTAAGCAATCTAATTAATATGTTCAGTGATGTGTTTTCTAACGTGCCTGGAAGAACGCATTTGATCGAACATGCTATTATCACTCCGCCAGGTCTAAGAGTTAGACAGAGACCGTATCGCATTCCAGAGAGTCGGAGAGATTCTGTTCGAAGGGAGGTGGAGTGTATGTTGAAACTTGGGGTAATTGAACCTTCCCGAAGTGAGTGGTGTAGCCCAATAGTACCAATAGACAAGCCAGATGGGTCACTACGATTATGTATCGATTTTAGGAGGGTGAATGCTATCTCCAAGTTTGATGCATATCCCATGCCTCGAGTAGATGAACTCTTAGACAAACTGGGGCAAGCTCGGTTTATTTCAACTCTGGATCTGACGAAAGGATATTGGCAAATTCCATTAACGAAAGCCTCTCGTGAGAAAACGGCATTTTCAACCCCAGAGGGTCTTTTTCAATTTTGTACTATGCCGTTCGGACTTCATGGAGCGCCTGCTACTTTTCAGAGACTAATGGACAAGGTTTTACAACCTCATCGAGAGTATGCAGCTGCGTATATCGATGATGTAGTCATTTATAGTTCTTCCTGGAGAGAACATTTGACTAGATTAGAAGCCGTCTTACAGTCTCTGAGGAGGGCGGGGCTCACAGCGAACATGGCAAAGTGCGCTATTGGAAAAGAAGAAACTAAATATTTAGGTTTCATAATGGGTAAGGGTAGAGTGAAACCGTTGGTTTCAAAAGTCCAGGCTTTGTTGGATTCACCGGTACCTACCACGAAAACCCAGGTGAGATCACTGTTAGGGTTGGCTGGTTATTACCGCCGCTTTATTCCACACTTTTCCACTATAGCCGCCCCTCTCACTGATCTCACTAAAAAGAACGCTCCAAATAAAATTAAGTGGAGTGCAGAGTGTCAGACAGCCTTTGAATCTATTAAAACTAATTTGAGTCAGGCCCCAGCATTAATAAGCCCGGATTTCAGCCGAGAGTTCGTCCTGCAGACAGATGCATCGCAGACTGGTCTGGGGGCGGTTCTGTCCCAGGAGAGAGATGGTATAGAACACCCAATACTATACATCAGTCGGAAGTTACTGCCCAGAGAACAGAGGTATTCGGTAGTGGAGAAAGAATGCCTGGCAGTGAAATGGGCAGTGAAATGGGAATCTTTAAAATACTATCTTCTGGGACGACCTTTTGTACTCATCACAGATCACGCTTCTTTAAAGTGGTTAGACACGATGAAGGATTCAAACGCTAGGATTACGCGGTGGTACCTGGCGCGCCAACCCTTCGCCTTTCAAATAAGGTATCGTGCGGGTAAGTTACATCAAAATGCTGATTTTTTTTCCCGGGAGGGAGGGAAAAGGGAAGGGTTAGAGGTTTCCGAGTGTTCCTTCGGCACCACTCTGAGGGGTGGGATATGTGATGAGTCAAAGGGATTTCTAAAACAAAAAAAAAAAAACACTAACATTTCTTTTGTCTTTTTTTGTTTATGTATGGTTCGCCACGAAGACGATTAAAGACGAGTCATCACGGTTTGTTTTGGATTTCACCCCTGCACTCCTTCCCTCACACCATTTTGTTTTCTTTTGTTATTTAATTATTTTGTTGTGTATAGATAATAAAAATAAATTATTTTATTTCTGTACACATAAATTATTCTCTGGACATTCCATTTAATACACTCTCGCCTCACAGGCTGACAAATATTCACAGCACAAACACAGGCAAAGTGGGGATGTTCGACAGGGTCATGTGGACACACAACAACAACAGTTACATAAATAATACTTACTTTTATTTCATCCAAACTGCACAAATGGCAGCCAGCGGAGTCATTCAACGGCATTGATACGGCAAAGCTGAGCCTCGGTGGAAGAATGGTGTTCTCCCTGAAAGTGTAGGCTGAAAAGAAACACACACACACATACTTAATCAAATACTGCACAGGCAATCCCTCACACATGATATTGTATACAGACAACTTGCAATACAAGCGAGGCAGGGCGTGAAAAACAGGAGCAAGAAAGAAACTAAAAAATAGAGCTGCTGATTCCACGAAAACGGCAAGCCAGCTCTCACCACGAATACAAGGGAACTGCAATCGACTGAGAAAAAACTCTTTCAAAAACACTCAGTGTAGTAATATAGAAGTTTACCTTATCTTAGATGAGAGGCAAAAGAGAAAATGGTCTCTACGGCCTGATTATTTAATCCCGCGGTAGGCAGGACTGAGGACATCACCCCAGGGCCGATGTAACCATATAGGTAGAACAAGCGGCCACCTAGGGTGGCAAATTGAAGGGAGTGGCCAAAAATGGTACATAATTACATTTTATTCTTCACATTTCTTTAGTCGTAAAATATTCAACATCTTAGATCACGGTTTCTTATTCTGCAAAAATTGCTGATGTTATGGAACCATATCATGAGCAGTAGTATAGCCTTGAACCATATCGAGAGCAGTGGTGTAAATCTGGAAGTACTGGAACTCTTTGGGGGCTAGATGATCATGCTGGTGTGGTGTCAAGCGAAATCTGGTCTCCCCTGGGAACAGGCTGGTGGTTGTTGAGCCTGTTGCTAATCAAAGGACACATTGAATTCCTTGCGTATTCAATTTGGGCGGGGCATTATTGGATTTAATTTAATTACCCTGACAATTATTCTTACAAAAGGATGTCGCTAATACAGGATAATCAAAGCGTTTTACTGATTTTACATCTCTGAAATTCTCTAATGACTGTCCTGGAAATTGCTAGATTTGTAGCTAGTTGCTTTTGACAACAAATTTCGCCAAGTCAGCCCTTAAAATCATTCGATTTGGCGAGAAATTTGCTAAATTGGCAATACTGCTTGAAGGCGCAGGAAAAAATATTTGATATCTGCATAGCTTATTATTGCTTTGACACAAGATAAAAAGATTGCTTCATCAGTGCCCAGGCACTGAAATTAGATTTGCTTTGCATGATTATATATGATCACTGACCTACACGTTAGATACCAGTTTTATAGTAGTTAAGTAACGCAATACGATACTTTACAAATAATGTACAATGAAAATATGATGTGTTTGAAGTAACTTGCATATCCTTATTTATAACTAAGCTCATGCATGATGGTAGAATCCATTAATCATAAATATTGTCATTGTAGAGCTGACAGGAGATGTCACTACCGTTTGTAACCAGAGTGATGACACCGTGTAACAAATTTTTTATTTATTTTTTGTTCCTGGGTAGTAAGTGTTATTTCCTAATTGCTTATGCCTCAAAAGTATAGAAAATGGCTATTATTCCCCACAAACTTTGCTTTTGTGACCAGGACAGTGATATTTCAAAATATCACTATTTCCAATGGGAAAACGGGCAAATGTGTATCTTTTCGTTCACATAAAGTCAGAAAAAAACAACATATGAATCCAAATTAACATGTATTTATACTAAAGTAATACAAAAATGACTACAAAAGATTTAGAAGTGAGTAGTTTTTAGAGATTTACGATTATACTGTATTTAAGTATATATATATAGTTGTATATAGTTTTATGATGGTGTAAAAAAATAAAAAAAACATAACCTAGTGTACAATAATTTGTTTAAAGGTTTGTGATATAGAGAGAAAGGATCAATGTTGTAAATCTTCCACCCAATCACAAAGGGCGCTGTGTAAGGATGGTGGTATGCTGCCTCCTAGATGGACCGCCTTGACGGTAGGTGGTAAGCGGAAGATAACCATATTAGGAGGAGCGCGTAGTTGCAAGTGCCCAGAAAAACTCCATTGCAATCAGCTGCGGGACGGCACTCTATTGGAGAAACCATGGTGATGGGTTGTTTGCAGGGAGGAGTGTAGTGAAAAGGGAAGCAGCTACGTCAGTATGTTGCCTTGCGCAGAAACGCAAATGATGGCCGGAGTTGCATTTTGTTATTTTGTTACGTGTTTGTTTTTGTTATTGCAATTTTAAAAAAAGAGTGCAAAGGGGGTGTCAAAAAATGTTGTTTGCCTAGGGCAGCAAAACCCCTTGCACCGGCTCTACGTCAACCCCCAGAGGGGACTATCAGCCGCTCTAACATAAAATGCTCAGTGAATACCTATCGATGGCAGGCATACCATAAAAGTAATGTTGGTGGTCGTCTTCGAATTGAAAGGGAACTCCTGTGTCTGGAAGAAGGGAGTTGGTGTGTTACACTGTTTTGGTCTGTGAAAGCGAATGTCCAGCCAGCCTGATATTAGTGTTTTGTCTGACTGTTTATTTTGGCCATTGTGCGGGTTCCTTTGTTCCTATGTTTGTGTTCTTTTGTTTATTAAATGTGCGCTCTAGCGCTTAATCTGCAACTTCCTTGCCTCTGAATCTCTTTCTTGCCGTGACTCTTACACACAGATATAGGGCTCTACGTACCAATATTATTTGCGTGTTCGTAATTACTGTGAATTCATAGTCTCCGTGCTTCGTAGAATTTTTGTGTGTGATGTACTAAGCAGTTCTTTTTTGTGAACTACTGTTATATCACCACAAGTTTACAAACATCATAAATTACTGCTCATTATACAGGAGAGATCAGAATTTGCATGTCATTATAAATAGATTTAGAACTTCCTTCTACAATTTATAATAATAGGATCGAGCTAAGGTTTCTGCAGACTCTGACCTCTTTGGTCCCACTGCCAATTATTTCCACTCCCTTTGAATGAATTGCATGTACATAGTGGGCCCTTTGCTACCTTCTACCTTCAAGGTATATGCATATATTAGTGGTCGTAGATTATGCAACGTGATACTCTGAAGCAGTTCCATTGAGGTCTATTAGTGCCGCTGCGATAGCTAAGGAACTAGTGCGATTATGTCAAGAGTAGGGATCCCCAAATAGATATTGAGTGGTCATGGAACTAATTTCATGTCAGGACATCTGTTTATCACCCACAGACAGATGGTTTGGTGGAACATTTTAATCAGACTTTAAGCAGTTGCTGAGATGATTTGTGACCAAAAGCAAAAACATTGAGCAACACTTCTTCCCTACCTCCTTTTTGCAGTGATAGAGGTGCACATGGTTCGACAGGGGTCTCCTCCTTCAAGCTCTTGTATGGCCGACAGCCTCGCGGTATCCTCAGTCTGTTGAGAGAAGGGTGGGAGGAGCACAAAGGCTTGTCCAAAAATGTACCGCAGCACTTGGTCCTACTGAGAGATTGCCTGGATTTGGTCGGTCGTTTGGCCCAGGACAATCTCAAATCTGCTCAGCACCAGTAACAGCAGCATTAAAATAAAAATGCACAAATTCAGGGCTTTAGACCAGGAGACAAAGTAATGCTGCTTCTTCTCTCGTCGGAATCAAAACTGTGTGCTAAATGGCAGGGGCCATATGAGGTGATTCGGGCTATAGGAAAGGTAAATTATGAAATTAGACAGCCCGATCACAACAGTGAATGAGAAGTGTATCATATACATTTATTAAAGCCCTGTCAGGCAAGGGAGGCCTTATTTACAGCCCCAGGCCCCCTTGAGGAGTTAAAGTATGTTTTTTTTCTGACTTACCTGGTAGAACTAACCTTGTTGAATATGCTGTTCTCACTTCCCCTGATGTTACGGTGCGAGAGAGACATTACCGGATTCCAAAAAGTCGACGAAGTGGCGTTAGCAAAGAGGAATGGCAAATGCTCAAACTTGGGGTGATTGAACCTTCCAGGAGTGACTGGTGCAGTCTGATTTGATAGTGCCAAAAAAGACATCACCAATCGCTTCTGCGTTGACTTCCTTAAGGTAAACGCTATTGCTAAGTTTGACGCCTACCCCATGTCTCGGGTCGACGAGCTTTTCGATAGACTGGAAATGGCTAGGTTTATCTCCACCTTGGACCTGATGAAGGGATACTGGCCGATCCCCTTAACCCACAGCTCAAGAGAGAAAAACACATTTTCAACTCCTGAAGGGCTGTTTCACTTCAAAACAATGCCATTTGGTCTATATCAAATCACCACCTGACAAAAAAAAAAAACTAATAACAAACTGCAAAAAGTAATACTGTGTCACTGTGGCAAAGTGGTTTGCTGTGCACATGTGTAGAGGTGATGCAATGCTCAAGACAAAGAACAAAGTACTGGTGAAGTAATGGTTTATTTATAATCCAAAGTCTGATGACAAAAGTAAAGCATAATGAGAACCGGCAATACACAACGATGTGTATTGCTCAGTGAAATCCATGGGTTCAGTCCTAAAAATAATAAACACGGTATTTAAACACACACAGTTAACACAGACACAGTCACAAGTCCAAAGTGAGTGCTCTGTGATATGATCAGCCAATTGAATATCAGCATTTTCTCTGCAGTAGCCCAATCATAAGTTAGCTGGGTGGGACACTGTGGCAGAGCAGAGCTCTGCCCTATATAGATTGGCAGGGATGGGGTTAAATTCCCCTACCTGCCTGAGTTTATTGTGTTCAGGTGGCTGGGGTTGACTGGAGTAATTAACGATCAATCAGCACTCAGCCACCTGACATAAAAGGAGGCCTCAGCTTCCCATTAAGGGAGGAGGGAGCTGAGGAAGCAAGTTGGTGTTGGTGTTTGCTGTTTTTGGTTTTGTGAATTCTCATCCAGTGAAGGCATTGCCCAGCCTGGAAACATTTATTTTTGTAAGTTTTGCTTTTTTTGTCTTTCTATTTGTGTTTAAATCCCTTTGTTTTGGCCCTTGTGCCCTTTTATTTTGTGTTTTTGTAATAAAAGTATTATTTTTTTGAACTGCAGTCTGCCTCTGGGCCTCTGTCCACTTGCCAGCCTGTCACATTTGGTGTCAGTAGAGGGATATAGCGCCTCCAAATTGGGACAATTTTTTTTTAGATAAATAAATTAGAATTAGAAAAAAATAGGAAAGAAGAGCAGACAGCGGCAAAGGTAGAAGGAGATCCAGCAGCCGAAGAAATGTAAGCTGCTGCAGCCACCGCTGGAGGACCCGGCCAGCCTCTTCCCCTGGTGTTCCTGGTGCGGGAAGGAGGACCACCACTGCAGGTCCTGCCCAGAAGTACCACCGGCAAACTGGTGTGGCCGTTGTGAGGAGGACTGCCACAAATGGGCAGGATGCCCTTACAATCAGGCCCAGGAAGAGGTGTAGTTTTCACCCCGGGCATCAGGGGCCACCCCACTACCTCCAGCACCACCACCTTCACCACCATCCCAGGAAATATGGGACTGGTTGATGCACCCTGAGGCAGACCTCTTCCACGACCTCCCCATAGTTATCACACACTGTGGTGTCGAGATGGGGAGGGGTGGAAAAAGTGAGAGGAACAACATCACCCGGCGTCCTTCCCAGAGGTTGCCCTCATGGTCGTTAATTACCTGGTGGTAGATATGGGAGAGGCCCCAGTCATTCCAACAGAGAGGATGGAGCCGCCACTCCCAGAGCCAAGAGAGGGAGGAGCCGCCGCTCCCAGAGCCCAGAGGGGAGGAGCCGCCGCTCCCAGAGCCCAGAGGGGAGGAGCCATGGCCCAAGGATGCCTGCTTTGCACCGTCCAAGGATGCCTGCCTTGCACCGCCCAAGGATGCCACGCCCGCTCCGCTCAGGGATGCCACATTTGGATCGCCTGGGGTTGCCTGCTGCTCCGCATCGCCTGGGGCTGCTGGTGTCTCCTTTTTGTCTCCTAGGGTTACTGGGGGTCCGCTGCCGCTGTCGCCTCCCGAGGGTCCGCTGACGCCGTCCCCGCCTCCGCCGTCCCCGCCTCCGCCACCAGAGCATCATCTCTTGGAGGGTCCATGTCCCATGACAGCATCGCCTTACTACCTTGGAGATCTGGGGCCCCCTCAACCAAAGATGGCTTGGGGGTTCCGACATCAACCCCGCCCACCACCGCCCACTGAAACAGCCCACCCAAGGGACATAATTGGGAATGGCTGATTGGAATGGCTGATTGCGGCATGTGTACTTTGTACATGGGGGGAGGTGTGTGGCAGAGCAGAGCTCTGCCCTATATGGATTGGCAGAGATGAGGTTAAATTCCCCTACCTGCCTGGGTTTATTGTGTTCAGGTGGCTGGGGTTGATTGGAGTAATTAACGATCAATCAGCACTCAGCCACCTGACATAAAAGGAGGCCTCAGCTTCCCATTAAGGGAGGAGGAAGCTGAGGAAGCAAGTTGGTGTTTGTTTGCTGTTTTTGATTTTGTGAATTCTCATCCAGTGAAGGCATCGCCCATCCTGGAAACCTTTATTTTTGTAGGTTTTGCTTTTTGTGTCTTTCTATTTGTGTTTAAATTCCTTTGTTTTGGCCCTTGTGCCCTTTTATTTTGTGTTTTTGTAATAAAAGTATTATTTTTTTGAACTGCAGTCTGTCTCTCAGCCTCTATCCATTAGCCAGCCTGTCACAGACATAAACTGTGTCTTTCAGTTGCAGACACTGACAGTAAGTTTAACCAATAGGAGAGTCAAATTTCTGCCAATATTTGGTTTGTTTATTGCTTTTAGGACACTGTGGAGCAACTTCTTCCATCTTACCACTAGAAATATTTGAAGGTCGGGGGCAGTATTTTCCAATAGTACAACCCTTATTAAAAGAAGCTAAATCCACATCAGTCTAAAGAAATACAAAAGTTTGAATAAACATTCAACAACTTGAAATAAGAAACTACTGTAGTACTAATATTATACAAAAAAGAACTTACTGTTTTAGAAGTGATACTACTACATGAATACTACAAGAATGTTCTCAGAAATATTAACCAAGAAGTCCTCCCAAAAAAGCATTTACAGACATAAAAGGACAAATATATTTATTTATCAATAATATCTTTTCAGAGTTTATTGAACGCTGATTCAGCCTAGAAAGAACTAGTAACGATTCCAGTTGATTGAACTGAGTTCAGACAGGAGGTGCCAATATTGCCACCCCATAGATCTGATGAAATCTACGAATACTCGCTAGGATTAATCAGTGTTCAGTAAACTTCAAAAACATATCATTGAAAATAAATATAGTTTAATAAACTTTTTTTTTTTTTATTAAACTAAATAAATTGTTGAATAACACTGTTTCAAATGATGGGTGCCAACTGTACAAATTACTGTTCAAAAGACTGTAAGCATATGTAAAAATGGACAGGACTTTTTTTTCACTGCTACTCAATCAGAGCACTGAATTATTCAACAATTTATTCACAATTAAGATTCCCAGCTCCTTTTTAAATCTACACTCTCATTAATACTAAAGGCAAACATCCTGCTTTTTCTATGAAAGTTGCACAATTGAAGAATATATATATATATATATATATATATATATATATATATATATATATATATATATATATATATATATATATATAATGTTGCCTTAAACATGTTTTACGATTACATTTACCTGGAAGATTAACATTGTCAGTATGGCAAAATATATTTCGGCAGAAACTTGTTTTAAGAACATAAGAAAATAAGAAAGTTTACAAATGAGAGGAGGCCATTCGGCCCATCTTGCTCATTTGGTTGTTAGTAGCTTATTGATCCCAAAATCTCATCAAGCAGCTTCTTGAAGGATCCCAGGGTGTCAGCTTCAACAACATTACTGGGGAGTTGATTCCAGACCCTCACAATTCTCTGTGTAAAAAAGTGTCTCCTATTTTCTGTTCTGAATGCCCCTTTTTCTAAACTCCATTTGTGACCCCTGGTCCTTGTTTCTTTTTTCAGGCTGAAAAAGTCCCTTGGGTCGACACTGTCAATACCTTTTAGAATTTTGAATGCTTGAATTAGGTCGCCACGTAGTCTTCTTTGTTCAAGACTGAACAGATTCAATTCTTTTAGCCTGTCTGCATATGACATGCCTTTTAAGCCCAGAATAATTCTGGTCGCTCTTCTTTGCATTCTTTCTAGAGCAGCAATATCTTTTTTATAGCGAGGTGACCAGAACTGCACACAATATTCAAGATGAGGTCTTACAAGTGCATTGTACAGTTTTAACATTACTTCCCTTGATTTAAATTCAACACTTTTCACAATGTATCCGAGCATCTTGTTAGCCTTTTTTATAGCTTCCCCACATTGCCTAGATGAAGACATTTCTGAGTCAACAAAAACTCCTAGGTCTTTTTCATAGATTCCTTCTCCAATTTCAATATCTCCCATATGATATTTATAATGTACATTTTTATTTCCTGCGTGCAGTACCTTACACTTTTCTTTATTAAATGTCATTTGCCATGTGTCTGCCCAGTTCTGAATCTTGTCTAGATCATTTTGAATGACCTTTGCTGCTGCAACAGTGTTTGCCACTCCTCCTACTTTTGTGTCGTCTGCAAATTTAACAAGTTTGCTTACTATACCAGAATCTAAATCATTAATGTAGATTAGGAATAGCAGAGGACCTAATACTGATCCCTGTGGTACACCGCTGGTTACAACACTCCATTCTGAGGTTTTTCCTCTAATCAGTACTTTCTGTTTTCTACATGTTAACCACTCCCTAATCCATGTACATGTGTTTTCCTTGAATCCCAACTGCGTTCAGTTTGAGAATTAATCTTTTGTGCGGGACTTTGTCAAAAGCTTTCTGGAAATCTAAATAAACCATGTCATATGCTTTGCAATTATCCATTATCGATGTTGCATCCTCAAAAAAATCAAGCAAGTTAGTTAGGCACGATCTCCCTTTCCTAAAACCATGTTGACTGTCTCCCAGGACCCTGTTACCATATAGGTAATTTTCCATAAGTTTGCATATAATAGAAGTCAGGCTTACTGGTCTGTAGTTACCTGGTTCAGTTTTGTTTCCCTTTTTGTGGATCGGTATTACGTTTGCAATTTTCCAGTCTGTCGGTACCACCCCTGTGTCAAGAGACTGCTGCATGATCTTGGTTAGCGGTTTGTAAATTACTTCTTTCATTTCTTTGAGTACTACTGGGAGGATCTCATCCGGCCCAGGGGATTTGTTTATTTTAAGAGCTCCTAGTCCCTTTAACACACTGCCTCAGTTATGCTAAAGTTATTTAAAACTGGATAGGAACTGGATGACATGTGGGGCATTGTGGCAGGCTGGCGAGTGGATAGAGGCCCAGAGACAGACTGCAGTTCAAAAAAATAACTATTTTATTATAAACACAAAATGAAAGGGCACAAGGGCCAAAACAAAACAATTTAAACACAAAGAAAGACAAAAAGCAAAATTTACAAAAATAACAATCTCCAGGCTGGGCAATGCCTTCACTGGATTCAAGCTCTCCAAACAACCAAAAAAAACCAACCTGCTTCCTCAGCTCCCTCTCTCCCAAATGAGAAGCAGAGGCCTCCTTTTATATCAGGTGGCTGGGCGCTGATTGATCGTTAATCAACCTAATCAACTAATCAACCCCAGCCACCTGAACATAATAAACCCAGGCAGGTAGGGGAAGTTAACCCCATCCCTGCCAATTTAAAGGGCAGAGCTTTGCTCTGCCACAGGCATGTTGTCAGTATCTTCCTTTGTAAAAACTTGTGAAAAGTAATCATTTAACATATTTGCTATTTTTTTTTTCTTCCTCTACGATTTTGCCATTTGTAGCTCTTAAACATTTAATCTCCTCTTTGAATGTTCTCTTGCTGTTGTAATATTGGAAAAACATTTTGGAATTGGTTTTAGCTCCCTTAGCAATGTTCATTTCTATTTCTCTCTTGGCCTTTCTAACTTCCTTTTTGACTTGCGTTTGCAGTTCTGTGTACTCTTTCTGCGTACTTTCTTTTTGGTCCTTTTTTAATGCTCTGTAAAGTGCCTTTTTTCGCTGAATATTTTTTTTAATTGATCTATTAAACCATTTTGGCAATTTAGTTTTACATTTAGATTTGTCTACTTTAGGGATATAATTGTTTTGCGCCTCTAGTACTACATTTTTGAAGAACAACCATCCTTCTTCTGTGGGTGTTTTCTCTATTTTACTCCAATCTACTTCTGTTAGTCTCTGTTTCATGCCTTCATAGTTTGCTTTTCTAAAATTGTAAACCTTAGCTTTAGTCTTTACTTTTGGGGATTTAAAAAACACTTCAAATGAGACCATGTTGTGGTCTGAGTTTGCCAGTGGTTCTCTGACCTCTGTTTTAGTTATTCTATCTTCGTTATTTGAAAAGACTAAATCAAGGCATGCCTCCCCTCTAGTGGGTGCCTTCACAAATTGTGTTAGGAAGCAGTCATTTGTCATTTCCACCATTTCTATTTCATCCTTCGTGCTACCCACCGGGTTTTCCCATTTTATTTGGGGGAAGTTGAAATCCCCCATTAGTATGGCTTCTCCTTTGCTACACACATTTCTAATGTCATTGTATAACAGATTATTGTGCTCACCGTCTGAATCTGGCGGTCTATAGCATGCTCCTATTATTATGCCTTTTGAATTTTTGTCTGTTATTCTGACCCATATTGATTCGGTTTTATTTTCTTTGTCCAGGTTTAACACCTGGGCTTCAAGACTGTTTCTTATGTATAGCGCTACCCCTCCTCCTCTTCTGTCCTGCCTGTCTTTCCTATACAGTGTATACCCACAAATATTATATTCGTCCCCATCACTCTCAGATAACCACGTTTCTGTAACACCTATCACATCATATTTACCTGTTAGTGCAGTAGCTTCAAGTTCTAGAATTTTGTTTCTGATACTTCTAGCATTTAGATAAATACATTTAATGGTTGTCTTACCTGAGTTGTTGTTCTTGTTTTGATGCGGTCTCCCTTCTGTTTTTTTCTTGATTTCTCCCCCCTTCCTTTCTAGTTTAAATGCTTCCGAACCTGCTCGAGGATCTTTTCTCCGAGTAGACTATTTCCCTTGTTATTTAAATGCAGTTAAATAACAAGGGAACATTTGGGGGAAGAATTGTGAACATTTTTTATCTATTTATTCACAGATGGCAGTAGAAGGGTGGATTATGTGTGAGACACTGCTGCAGTTTAGCAAAACATATCATTTTACAAAACAGGCAGAATGTATCTATAGGACCAATCGTATTTAATAAAAAAGTATGTAAGGTGATTTGTTGGACAATAACACATCCTTAGGTGAAAGAGATAATGCTAGAGAGATACAAATTTGCTTCTGTTGCACACTTCCTGCAATAAACTTTGAGAAATCATTCAAGAATGGCTTTTAGCATGGCAAATAATTAAAGCACAAATATCATTACATAACCATTTAAACATATAACATACGTTTTTAAGTAGCGACCAAATACAGGTAAATTAAGATGATATAAACATTGTAGAAGTTTAAAAGTAATCAGACATCATAATATAATGTATAATGAACTTGCAGTACATATTTTACTGATTTGATTTAAAAATAAAGATATCTGTTGGGTAAAGCAGAAGAGTGTGTTTGGAATGGAGGTGTGCCTTCACTTTGCTCTGTTCTTGGACAAACTCTGAAATATACCTAAAAACAAAAGAAAAACCTGGTTTTAAGCTGCGCTAAATACAGAATATGTGACATAAGATCTGCTAGAGTAATTAAATGAACATTAAACATCATTTAAAAATCAGCATTCCAATATCCTTATATTTAAATAACGATCTGTTTGGGGCCATACATTTTTATATGACATAACTCCCTCAATACACAAGTGTTATTATGAAGAGGGAAATACCATTGGAAAACAAAGATGCTATGACAACTATATAACAAGAGACAGAACAAATATTGGTAAAAATAAATAAATAAATAAAAAATACTTACATTTATAGTGCCTGCATTTAATGTAGGGGAATAATTGCATAGAACCATTCCTGTACCTGTTTGTTGCTACTCTGTACTACAATTATTCACCGAGTTATATGCTTTAAAGCATTTTGAGTTTATGATCTATTAAGTTTACAGAAATAAAGTAAATGTATTAAACTGCAAGTATGTGTAGCTGAAAACCAAACTGTGGGTGGTGTGACAAAAGGAACATGGCTCCAGCTTATCGGTTGATCAGGGAGAACCTGCCTTTCCACCTAACCTTTATTGTACTACCTTGTAAATACATGTCCCCCCCTTTCTTTGTTACACCAACTGAGTTGGCTCTAGCTTATTGGTTGAAAGAGAAACCACCCTGTCTCTCTGTAAAGGTATAATAACTGTATGCTAACTCTGTATGGGAGAACACTGTTCGGGCTTTCATTTGTGCAAACTTTTTTCATTTGCGCAAACTAATAAAGCGTTATATCTCTGAATACCTGGTGCAGTTGGCTCTTTTAGTTGTGGACCTGAAAAGTTCCACGACATTTGCCGTTCTGATTCATTTAAAAATAATTTTAAAATAAACACAATTCATATAAATATTCATTTTATTTTGATTTCACATCAGATTCATACATCACATATATAAAAAATATACAAATTCAAAATGTTAAATAGAAAATAGTTTGAAAATAAATCAGGAAGGACAAGAGGACAGTTAATTGTTACATTTCTGCTGCAAAAAAGTAATTGTTTAGGAATTACCTGAAATAGAGAAATATTGGTTGAAGCTGGTTGTTCTGGTTCACACGTACCAGCTAATGACTCTGCTATAGGTAACAGTGGTTCTTGTTGCTCAACAATACCTGAAGCAGAATCACTCACACCTTGCATGCTTAGAACTAGGGGCACAATATAAAAGGTTCTGGAGGCAGAAATTGAATAGGGTCTGCAAGGGCCCTCAAAGGTGAAGTTGGGTGTGCAGCAGGGGATGAGTATGAAGGTTGGATTATCTTCTATCTGGGTTCTCATCATGGTTGTGTTCTGCGTTTTAAAAAGTGCACATCAATAGCTTTTTTCTGCTATATAATAAAGACATCTTATTACATTACCTCTGCAGCTGGAGTGTTTTTGACAGAATCAGTACTACCTGTAAAGGCAGTGGGATGTCTCTTTGTGTTAAAATAAAGATGGCTTCGTCCAGCCTGCTTTTTTCAATTCACCATATTTTTTTTTTTTTTTTTAGATCAAATATTTTTATTGGGGATAATACAAAAATACAAACAAAAACATGAACAAATGAACTTCCCATTTCTCTTTTTCACCCACCTCCCTCCCTCCCACAACCCCCACTAGTCTACTCGGAGAAAAGATCCTCGAGCAGGTTCGGAAGCATTTAAACTAGAAAGGAAGGGGGGAGAAATCAAGAAAAAAACAGAAGGGAGACCGCATCAAAACAAGAACAACAACTCAGGTAAGACAACCATTAAATGTATTTATCTAAATGCTAGAAGTATCAGAAACAAAATTCTAGAACTTGAAGCTACTGCACTAACAGGTAAATATGATGTGATAGGTGTTACAGAAACGTGGTTATCTGAGAGTGATGGGGACGAATATAATATTTGTGGGTATACACTGTATAGGAAAGACAGGCAGGACAGAAGAGGAGGAGGGGTAGCGCTATACATAAGAAACAGTCTTGAAGCCCAGGTGTTAAACCTGGACAAAGAAAATAAAACCGAATCAATATGGGTCAGAATAACAGACAAAAATTCAAAAGGTATAATAATAGGAGCATGCTATAGACCGCCAGATTCAGACGGTGAGCACAATAATCTGTTATACAATGACATTAGAAATGTGTGTAGCAAAGGAGAAGCCATACTAATGGGGGATTTCAACTTCCCCCAAATAAAATGGGAAAACCCGGTGGGTAGCGCGAAGGATGAAATAGAAATGGTGGAAATGATAAATGACTGCTTCCTAACACAATTTGTGAAGGCACCCACTAGAGGGGAGGCATGCCTTGATTTAGTCTATTCAAATAACGAAGATAGAATAACTAAAACAGAGGTCAGAGAACCACTGGCAAACTCAGACCATAACATGGTCTCATTTGAAGTGTTTTTTAAATCCCCAAAAGAAATGACTAAAGCTAAGGTTTACAATTTTAGAAAAGCAAACTATGAAGGCATGAAACAGAGACTAACAGAAGTAGATTGGAGTAAAATAGAGAAAACACCCACAGAAGAAGGATGGTTGTTCTTCAAAAATGTAGTACTAGAGGCGCAAAACAATTACATCCCTAAAGTAGACAAATCTAAATGTAAAACTAAATTGCCAAAATGGTTTAATAGATCAATTAAAAAAAATATTCAGCGAAAAAAGGCACTTTACAGAGCATTAAAAAAGGACCAAAAAGAAAGTACGCAGAAAGAGTACACAGAACTGCAAACGCAAGTCAAAAAGGAAGTTAGAAAGGCCAAGAGAGAAATAGAAATGAACATTGCTAAGGGAGCTAAAACCAATTCCAAAATGTTTTTCCAATATTACAACAGCAAGAGAACATTCAAAGAGGAGATTAAATGTTTAAGAGATACAAATGGCAAAATCGTAGAGGAAGAAAAAAAAATAGCAAATATGTTAAATGATTACTTTTCACAAGTTTTTACAAAGGAAGATACTGACAACATGCCCCACATGTCATCCAGTTCCTATCCAGTTTTAAATAACTTTAGCATAAAATAAACACATCCCCTGGGCCGGACGAGATCCTCCCAGTAGTACTCAAAGAAATGAAAGAAGTAATTTACAAACCGCTAACCAAGATCATGCAGCAGTCTCTTGACACAGGGGTGGTACCGACAGACTGGAAAATTGCAAACGTAATACCGATCCACAAAAAGGGAAACAAAACTGAACCAGGTAACTACAGACCAGTAAGCCTGACTTCTATTATATGCAAACTTATGGAAACTATAATAAGATCCAAAATGGAAAATTACCTATATGGTAACAGGGTCCTGGGAGACAGTCAACATGGTTTTAGGAAAGGGAGATCGTGCCTAACTAACTTGCTTGATTTTTTTGAGGATGCAACATCCATAATGGATAATTGCAAAGCATATGACATGGTTTATTTAGATTTCCAGAAAGCTTTTGACAAAGTCCCGCACAAAAGATTAATTCTCAAACTGAACGCAGTTGGGATTCAAGGAAACACATGTACATGGATTAGGGAGTGGTTAACATGTAGAAAACAGAAAGTACTGATTAGAGGAAAAACCTCAGAATGGAGTGTGGTAACCAGCGGTGTACCACAGGGATCAGTATTAGGTCCTCTGCTATTCCTAATCTACATTAATGATTTAGATTCTGGTATAGTAAGCAAACTTGTTAAATTTGCAGACGACACAAAAGTAGGAGGAGTGGCAAACACTGTTGTAGCAGCAAAGGTCATTCAAAATGATCTAGACAAGATTCAGAACTGGGCAGACACATGGCAAATGACATTTAATAGAGAAAAGTGTAAGGTACTGCACGCAGGAAATAAAAATGTACATTATAAATATCATATGGGAGATATTGAAATTGGAGAAGGAATCTATGAAAAAGACCTAGGAGTTTTTGTTGACTCAGAAATGTCTTCATCTAGACAATGTGGGGAAGCTATAAAAAAGGCTAACAAGATGCTCGGATACATTGTGAAAAGTGTTGAATTTAAATCAAGGGAAGTAATGTTAAAACTGTACAATGCACTAGTAAGACCTCATCTTGAATATTGTGTTCAGTTCTGGTCACCTCGCTATAAAAAAGATATTGCTGCTCTAGAAAGAGTGCAAAGAAGAGTGACCAGAATTATTCCGGGCTTAAAAGGCATGTCATATGCAGACAGGCTAAAAGAATTGAATCTGTTCAGTCTTGAACAAAGAAGACTATGTGGCAACCTAATTCAAGCATTCAAAATTCTAAAAGGTATTGACAGTGTCAACCCAAGGGACTTTTTCAGCCTGAAAAAAGAAACAAGGACCAGGGGTCACAAATGGAGTTTAGAAAAAGGGG
The DNA here is from genome assembly GCF_017654505.1 of Polyodon spathula. NCBI lineage: Eukaryota > Metazoa > Chordata > Actinopteri > Acipenseriformes > Polyodontidae > Polyodon > Polyodon spathula. The sequence continues at coordinate 46,577,649 of NC_054538.1, forward strand.
CATTCAGAACAGAAAATAGGAGACACTTTTTTACATAGAGAATTGTGAGGGTCTGGAATCAACTCCCCAGTAATGTTGTTGAAGCTGACACCCTGGGATCCTTCAAGAAGCTGCTTGATGAGATTTTGGGATCAATAAGCTACTAACAACCAAACGAGCAAGATGGGCCGAATGGCCTCCTCTCGTTTGTAAACTTTCTTATGTTCTTATGTTCTTATGATGTGATAGGTGTTACAGAAACTTGGTTGTCTGAGAGTGATGGGGACGAATATAATATTTGTGGGTATACACTGTATAGGAAAGACAGGCAGGACAGAAGAGGAGGAGGGGTAGCGCTATACATAAGAAACAGTCTTGAAGCCCAGGTGTTAAACCTGGACAAAGAAAATAAAGCCGAATCAATATGGGTCAGAATAACGGACAAAAATTCAAAGGGCCTAATAATAGGAGCATGCTATAGACCGCCAGATTCAGACGGTGAGCACAATAATCTGTTATACAATGACATTAGAAATGCGTGTAGCAAAGGAGAAGCCATACTAATAATAATGGGAGATTTCAACTTCCCCCAAATAAAATGGGAAAACCCGATGGGTAGCGCGAAGGATGAAATAGAAATGGTGGAAATGACAAATGACTGCTTCCTAACACAATTTTTCAAGGCACCGACTAGAGGGGAGGCATGCCTTGATTTAGTCTTTTCAAATAACGAAGATAGAATAACTAAAACAGAGGTCAGATAACCACTGGCAAACTCAGACCACAACATGGTCTCATTTGAAGTGTTTTTTAAATCCCCAAAAGTAATGACTAAAGCTAAGGTTTACAATTTTAGAAAAGCAAACTATGAAGGTATGAAACAGAGACTTACAGAAGTAGATTAGAGAAAAATATTAAAATAGAGAAAACACCCACAGAAGAAGGATGGTTGTTCTTCAAAAATGTAGTACTAGAGGCGCAAAACAATTATATCCCTAAAGTAGACAAATCTAAATGTAAAACTAAATTGCCAAAATGGTTTAATAGATCAATTAAAAAAAATATTCAGCGAAAAAAGGCACTTTACAGAGCATTAGAAAAGAACCAAAAAGAAAGTACACAGAAAGAGTACACAGAACTGCAAACGCAAGTCAAAAAGGAAGTTAGAAAAGCAAAGAGAGAAATAGAAATGAACATTGCTAAGGGAGCTAAAACCAATTCCAAAATGTTTTTCCAATATTACAACAGCAAGCGAACATTCAAAGAGGAGATTAAATGTTTAAGAGACACAAATGGCAAAATCGTAGATGAAGAAAAAAAAATAGCAAATATATTAAATGATTACTTTTCACAAGTTTTTACAAAGGAAGATACTGACAACATGCCCCACATGTCATCCAGTTCCTATCCAGTTTTAAATAACTTTAGCATAACTGAGGCAGAAGTATCCTCCCAGTAGTACTCAAAAAAATGAAAGAAGTAATTTACAAACTGCTAACCAAGATCATACAGCAGTCTCTTGACACAGGGGTGGTACCGACAGACTGGAAAATTGCAAACGTAATACCGATCCACAAAAAGGGAAACAAAACTGAACCAGGTAACTACAGACCAATAAGCCTGACTTCTATTATATGCAAACTTATGGAAACTATAATAAGATCCAAAATGGAAAATTACCTATATGGTAACAGGGTCCTGGGAGACAGTCAACATGGTTTTAGGAAAGGGAGATCGTGTCTAACTAACTTGCTTGATTTTTTTTGAGGATGCAACATCGATAATGGATAATTGCAAAGCATATGACATGGTTTATTTAGATTTCCAGAAAACTTTTGACAAAGTCCCGTACAAAAGATTAATTCTCAAACTGAACGCAGTTGGGATTCAAGGAAACACATGTACATGGATTAGGGAGTGGTTAACATGTAGAAAACAGAAAGTACTGATTAGAGGAAAAACCTCAGAATGGAGTGTGGTAACCAGCGGTGTACCACAGGGATCAGTATTAGGTCCTCTGCTATTCCTAATCTACATTAATGATTTAGATTCTGGTATAGTAAGCATGTTGCACGGTTCGAGTCTAATTCGAGTCTCTCCTTCCTGTCTTTCAGCAGCCTCCTCGCTTGCATTGTAGGCTGCTCTGCTTTTTACTGTCTGTCATGTCTGAGCGACTGCTTGTGCAACCACCTCATGACTCTATAACTTTCTGTTGCTTTGCACTTCCTGTATACACTTGTGATTTCTTCCTTCATTTTTGTTTTGCAAGTAAGAAATGCATCCATTTCAACCCATAATTTACGTCGTGCTTCATTCAACTTCAACTCCCCACTACGTGACCATAAACAGGGTGCGGGAGGAGGAGAACACTTCCTCACCCTGTGAAAATTAATTGGTGGTCCACGTCCAAAGCCCCACGAACCTTAGGGTTACTGTTAGATTATTGTTATGTGTATTTAAAGTTACGGACAATACCCTACAAACCTTCGGTTTACGGTTAGGTTATTGTTTTAAAATAAACATAGCTTTAGTACCTACATTCATCACCCGTATCCTGTACTGTGAAAAGTGTTGAATTTAAATCAAGGGAAGTAATGTTAAAACTGTACAATGCACTAGTAAGACCTCATCTTGAATATTGTGTTCAGTTCTGGTCACCTCGCTATAAAAAAGATATTGCTGCTCTAGAAAGAGTGCAAAGAAGAGCGACCAGAATTATTCCGGGCTAAAAAGGCATGTCACATGCAGACAGGCTAAAAGAATTGAATCTGTTCAGTCTTGAACAAAGAAGACTACGTGGCGACCTAATTCAAGCATTCAAAATTCTAAAAGGTATTGACAGTGTCGACCCAAGGGACTTTTTCAGCCTGAAAAAAGAAACAAGGACCAGGGGTCACAAATGGGGTTTAGAAAAAGGGGCATTCAGAACAGAAAATAGGAGACACTTTTTTACACAGAGAATTGTGAGGGTCTGGAATCAACTCCCCAGTAATGTTGTTGAAGCTGACACCCTGGGATCCTTCAAGAAGCTGCTTGATGAGATTTGGGGATCAATAAGCTACTAACAACCAAACGAGCAAGATGGGCCGAATGGCCTCCTCTCGTTTGTAAACTTTCTTATGTTCTTATGTTCTTATCATGTGATTGGGCTGTAGAGTATAATAAGTATGCTGTCTATTACGAGATGCGCACGTTGCAATACACGGTGTGAGCTGCGGTAGAGAGGATGTGTTTAATTGTTGTTTAAACTTTGACTTGTTCCGGTAATACATTAAAATCACAAATATTACGTGAATTATTGATTTAAAAAAAAAAAAAAAAAAAAAAAAAAAAAAAAACAAGTGTGTCTTTTGATGGTTAAAACCACAGAATAAGGGTGTAATAATATATCGAGAAGTAAATTCAGACCGCTAATGAACAGCTTAGGAGACAAACTTTTTTTTTTTTTTTTAAACCCGCAGGAATTAATATTGTCATATTAATACATAAAATAAATACATATCTACTGTACACACATACATGCAGTCGATTATATCAACGCTACTCACATGATTGGCATTTTTTAAAATGTGTTTTTGTTTTTTGATAGGCATGAATACCAATAACAATTTGTAATGAGGTATAACTACTGTAGCTATAAAAAGGTTATATGTGTATGATCATTACTAATATAGCGGGTTGGGGTTCTTCAAAAAGGTTATATTACCTTATAATAATAATACTAATTTGTTTATGTGGCTGACGCTTTTATCCAAAGCGATTTACAGGGGTAGAATTAATTATTTATAAATAAAAATTCAGGTACCCGTTTGTACAGGTGGGTTTTTACTAGAGCAATCAAACCTTGCTCAAGGGTACAGCAGCAGTGACCCTTCTGGGATATAACAGCCTCAACATTTGTGTAACTTTACATTGGAAATGATGAGGTTAAATATTCTAAAGAGCTGTATTTTTAAGAAAAAAAGAGCTATATTAGATTTTAATGAGAATGTATAAGGTACAGAAAAGTAGAATATGAAAATAGTTGTATCTTGCATAAACTAACAATTACAACATTAAGGATTTTTTTGTTGTAACTTGTCCTTGACACCTTTAATCCTCCTTACTTTTTTCTGATCAAAGAACATAACATTAAAATCTACAAGTCAAGTAGATGACTTGTCCTGATGTAAAATTGCACAAGATAATAGGGAGTAACTTTACATAAGCTTTATGACAACCTTTACAGATTAAATTAGGTATTACATAGGTATTGCCCTCTCCTCTTTCTCTCCTCTCTGCATCGCTGATGTCTTCGGCTTGCTGTTGAAATCAACTACTGCCACATACCCTCTGGACCCCTGGCCGACTAACCTTGACCGTCTCTGTGCTTCTGATCTTGCTCCTTCCATTATGCACACTCTCAACCTGTCCCTGGACTCTGGCTCGGTTCCTGCTGCCCTTAAGCTTGCCCAAGTTACACCAGTACTCAAAAAACCCTCCCTTGACCCATCCCATCTCCAATCTCCCTTTTCTCTCCAAAACTCTCGAAAGGGCTGTAGCCAGTTAGCTGATGAAACATCTCACGGACAATAATCTGCTTGAATCTCTACAGTCTGGCTTCTGGACGCATCAGAGTAATGAAACTGCTCTGCTCCGGATTGTGAATGATCTCCTGCTTAATGCTAGTGCTCCCTCTGTGCTTGTCCTCCTTGACCTAATAGTCGCTTTTGACACCATAGATCATGGCATTCTTTTTGACCGCCTTCAGAAGTATGCTGGAATCTCTGAAACCTCTCCTTTGATGCCCACATATCCTCCATGGTCAAATCTTTCTTCTCCATCTTCGAAACATCTCCAAAGTCCATGCCCACCTTTCTCTCCCAGATGCGGAGATACTTTATCATGCATTGTCTCCTCTCATAAGAACATAAGAAAGTTTACAAACGAGAGGAGGCCATTCGGCCCATCTTGCTCGTTTGATTGTTAGTGGCTTATTGATCCCAGAATCTCATCAAGCAGCTTCTTGAAGGATCCCAGGGTGTCAGCTTCAACAACATTACTGGGGAGTTGATTCCGGACCCTCACAATTCTCTATGTAAAAAAGTGCCTCCTATTTTCTGTTCTGAATGCCCCTTTGTCTAATCTCCATTTGTGACCCCTGATCCTTGTTTCTTTTTTCAGATTGAAAAAGTCCCTTGGGTCGACATTGTCAATACCTTTTAGAATTTTGAATGCTTGAATTAGGTCGCCGCGTAGTCTTCTTTGTTCAAGACTGAATAGATTCAATTCATTCAGCTTGTCTGCATATGACATGCCTTTTAAACCTTTGCACTCTTTCTAGAGTAGCAATATCTTCTTTATAGTGAGGTGACTAGAATTGAACATAATATTCAAGATGAGGTCTTACTAATGCATTGTACAGTTTTTTAGTATCCATGACTCTGGTAGACAGGGCAAGCATATCTCTGTTCCCATCCTCTCCTCACAAAACAAACTGTAGAAATCCCATGCAACAAGCACCCAATATAATTAGACCAAAATATTCAAAGAATATATTTACCCCAGCATTGTGTCTTGAAAATTATCCAAGCTTATGAGCTCAACAGAGTGCAGCCAACGTATCCTTTTTTCCTTTTCTTTTCCCTTCGGTTAATAATAAAAATAAGAAGTAATCAAAAAATAATAATGATTGAAGTCCAGAACAGTCCAAATTAGTGATGGCAATCCGACAACAGCAACAGATGCCCCCCAATGTTGTCAGCAGATTTCGGTCAAGTGAAAGGATCTGAGAACCGGTGGGTATGGGGTGCCATGTTGTGAATATATATTAAATGTGTATATTCTGATATAATTTATAAATCTAGTTACAAGATTTAACATTTAGCTAAATATTTAACTTGCCAGCTAAATCTGGAGTTTGTATGCAAATGAGCTCCGCCTGCTTTGTGCTTTCACTTGATTTGATTGGCTTACAATCAATCATTGGCCAATCAAATCACGTGAAAGCACAAAGCAAGATGCTGAAACATCCATATTCCCCGATTAGCATTACAAGAGCCAATCAAATCGTGGGAAAGCACAAAGCGGGCGGAGTTCATTTGCACACAAACTCCAGATTTAGCTGGCAAGTTAAATATTTAGTTAAATGTTTTTTAACTTTTTTTTTGTTTTTGTAACACTTTCCTTTTTACACGTGGGACCCCATAGGTGGGATGATGAGCGGAGATTGAGGCGTCGCGCAGCAAGCCAACTTTTTTCATTGCATTAGGTTGTATCTCACCAACAGCAGAGGAAGAAGTACCGGAGGCCTCAGAACTGGAAGACTCAGAGAATCCAGGAAGGCTTGGGCATCATCTGGGGACTGGAATAGGTGAACCTCAGAGTTGTGGTTAAGAGCCACCGGATAGATTAGAAACGTTGGTAGGAAATGGCAAAAGTGATAGACTGAGACAAAGCCTTGTGGCACTGAGCAGTGAAGTTACTATCATCTGGGAAGAAAATTAGTTCCTTAGCCATGGAATGAGAGGTGTCCTTCCTGGCTGCTTGAAGGATAGCCTGGCGGTCTGAATATCTTAAGAGATTGAAAATAAGTGTGCAGGGCCTGTCTTTGGTTTTGGCGTGGTCAGAGTAAATATGTTGAGCACACATTATTTGAATGTCTATCCCTCTCAAGGTTGAGAACCACAGTGGAAGTGAGCTGGTCAAAAAGTGTACAGTGTCAGCGCCCTCAGCTCCCTCTTTCAAACCGATCAGGTGAACGTTATTGTGTCGATTTCTGTCTTCCACATCCACCATCTTAGCCTCAAACCGGTTGATCTTGATCTCATGAATTGCTATAGCCCTCTTGTTGTTATCTGATTGGCTGTGAAGAGTAGCAAAATCAGATTTAAGGGACTTAAATTCCTGAGAAAAAGATGAGAAGTCAGTACTCAAAAGTGACCATTGCAGAGCAGCCTCGGGTGACGTATTTTCAACCTGAGATAACACGTGTTCCAAAAATTGGCGTAATGCTGGCCTCGCTAATGTCGGACAGGTCTTGATCAATCTTATTTTTTTCCCCTTAAAAGGGAGAAGATTTAGAGTCGACATTCTTGGACAGTTCAGACATCAATATGTATATCAAAGAAAGATATAACAAGGGATTAAACCCTTCTCAAAAAGCTAAATATGCAAGGGAAGGTGAGGAGAAGAAATCCTAAGCTGCCATTGCTCTCACAGGTCACGTGATCTTCCCCTATATAAAATTTTAAATTAACATTAAGAAACAGTAGTGTTGTATGTTTCATCCATTTTGATCTTCATCAGGAGTTTGAGAATAAGTTAAAGACTATTGATGTCTTCAATGCTATGCTTTTTCCAGTAGTAAACAATGTCTTTCTCATAGACGTACAGTTAAATTTATAGTATATCCTTCTGGTCAAAGACTCAAACTATAAGTAAATTATAAAATTATTTCTATATAATATATTACTGCAATAAGTTAATAAGTTTTTTTCCAAAAAATGTTCTATACTGTTTACCTATAATTATATACACAACACATACAGACCTGCAGGTATGTTCATAGCAATGATTATAAAACGCAATGTACCAAGGCCATTTCTAGTCAGCATCTCACAGTACCTTTGAGGAGGAGGAACATCTTCATTGCTTTTGTTCAGGAGAAACAAGTTCACCCTCCACACACCATCCTCCTTTCTGCCACATTTTTTTTCCTGAATTAAACCAGTGTTAAATTCATCAGCTTAACTGGAAATACTGTACTCTTCAATGCCTCACTTTGTATCACATATAAACTAATACAAAAACTGTTTGTAGTTATACTCCAGATACACTAATAGAGAACATCAAACCGGCAAGGCTGTAGTCACAACTTTTCTTCTTCTTTGGAAACACCACTGTGTTGATCTTAGTAATTCTGAAGATTCACTGTTAGTAGTTGTGAACACGCTGGCCGTAGCGGTGACATCAGGCCAGGAAATGAAATGAAAATCACACCACAACTGTAAGCGAAACCGAGATGCTATGGCGCTCAGTGTTTTATTAACAAAATAAACAGTTTAAACAAAACACAAAAGAAAAAGGGCATGTTGGCCAAAGGAACAAACAGATACTAACAAACACAGTGAGATACACAAACAGTACCGTGCTGGTGCTTCCAGCATAACAGCATTTCTTATGTTTTCTTTTTATTAATCTTTACTCTTCCTACAGACTCTTGTTTTCTCCTCACCGAACACCCATCCCCGAGTGAGTGAAACACTGCCGGTTTTATGCAGCTGTACCGAGACTCAATTGCCAATCAATCATTCAATTGGAATCTCAGTATTTGCTCGAGAACTAATTGTGCTCCCTGTGTTTCCATACTAATGCATGTTTTATCTGAGTGAAGTACAACTATATCATTTAAAACACTTGTGTTACATAACCCCACATTATATCCTGTGCACAAACAATAGCACACTACATACAACAGATAAACATAAAATACACACAGCGGCAGGGCACACTGTCACAGTAGTCAATTCTGTTCTTCCTCTGTCTATAGCAGGAAAATCACACTTAAATATACCAGAAACAGTGTTTTCTGAGGGTACCTCCCTATCAGCCATGTCCGCACAGCTATTTCATGTTAAGAAGCAGGATGTTAATTAGTATGCAGTTTTGATATCCAAAATTGAATCCGGATGTTCATTAGCATGCATTGTTGATATAAAAAATTCAGACCAGATGTTCATTAGTATGCATTTTTTATATCAGAAATATAATTGTTGACATAAGAAAGCTTAAAAATGAGAGGAGGCCATTCGGCCCATCTTGCTCGTTTGGTTGTTAGTAGTTTATTCATCCCAGAATCTCATCAAGCAGCTTCTTGAAGGATCCCAGGGTGTCAGCCTCAACAATATTACAGGGGAGTTGGTTCCAGACCCTCACAATTCTCTGTGTAAAAAAGTGCCTCATATTTTCTGTTCTGAATGCCCCTTTATCTAATCTCCATTTGTAACCCCTGGTCCTTGCTTCTTTTTTTCAGGCTGAAAGGGTCCCTTGGGTCAACATTGTCAATACCTTTTAGAATTTTGAATGTTTGAATAAGATCACTGCATAGTATTCTTAGATAAATTCAAATCTTTAAGCCTGTCTGCATATGACATGCCTTTTAAACCAGGAATAATTCTTTGCACTCTTTCTAGACAGCTATATCCTTTTTATAGTGAGGTGACCAAAACTGAACACAATATTCTAGATAAGGTCTTAATAATGCATTGTAAAGTTTTAACATTACTTCCCTTGATTTAAATTCAACACTTTTTACTATATATCTGAGCATCTTGTTAGCCTTTTTTATAGCTTCCCCACATTGTCTAGATAAAGTCATTTTTGAGTCAACATAAACTCCTAGGTCTTTTTATAGATTCCTTCCTCAATTTCAGTATCTCCCATACAGTATTTATAATGCACATTTTTATTGCCTGCATACACTTTTCTCCATTAAATGTCATTTGCCATGTGTCTGCCCAGTTCCCAGTACCAGAATCTAAGTCATTAATGTAGATTAGGAATGGCAGAGGACCTAATACTGATCACTGTGGTACTCCACTGGTTACCTTGCTCCATTTTGAGGTTTCTCCTTTAATCAGTACTTCATATTTTCTATATGTTAAGCAATGATGATGTACAGGTAAGTAAGCTGGGCTAAGCTGAGTGGGGGATGTAGGGGGGTGATGCTGGAATGCCGGAATCACTGTTGAGCCCTCTTGAGGTGTCGTGGGCTAGTCAACGAAACACAGAGGATGGAAGGTGCCCACTTGAAGACCCCAGAGATGTACCCTACTTGGCTCAATCCAGACAGTTGTCATGCTGATGCGCTGGGGAGACCGCACTGGGTTGATCCCCGGAGCCAGCATTGCAGCTGTTGTGTGTGCTGATGCTGGGGAGGCAAAATGAGCTGATAATAATTATAAGGACATCAAAATGGGTAGTGGGAGGAGAGCGCTTGGCTTCTGTAATACGACTACCACTAATTCGAGCATACATGCATGACATGACAACAATGATTACAACAATAGCCTGCACTAATCGGTTATTGGGCAAATTAACCAATAACATCGAATGGGCACGAATGCAATTCAAGCCTATTAAATCAAGGAGCATCTCTATAATTAAAGGTAAAGTAGTAGATAAAAGGTACTACATTAATGATGAGGCAATACCAACAGTGTCCGAGAACCCAGTGAAAAGTCCATCGAGATGGTATGACGGGGATCTGAAGGACAAAGTTCGTGTGGGAGAAGTTAGACAACAAGCTGTGGAAGGGTTGAAGAGCATAGACTGCAGCGCTTTACCGGGCAAACTGAAATTCTGGTGCTTTCAGTTTGGTCTACTGCCAAGACTGCTGTGGCCACTGACTGTGTACGAGGTTTCCTTGACAACAGTTGAGAAGCTGGAAGCTTTAATCAGTTCAAACGTCAGGAAATGGTTGGGAGTTCCACGCTGCCTCAGCAGAGTTGGACATTATAGTAAAGGAATACTGCAGCTACCAATCTCTGCTCTAACCGAGGAGTTTAAGTGCGCCAAAGTCCGACTGGAAATAACATTAGTAGATTTACGTGACAAATGCGTAAGGGAGGCAGCACCTGTGTTGAAAACTGGAAGAAAATGAATGGCAAAGAAAGCTATGGAAGATGCTAAGGTTGCCATTCGAATCGGAGATATTATGGGGTAAGTTCAGCATGGAAAAGGAAGTTTTGGCCTCAGTTCAGCTCCTCCTACATGGCACAATGCAACCCCGGCTCAATGGAGGAAGCTGGTAGTCAATGAGGTGCAAAAGCAGGAGGAGAGGATCAGGTGTGTAAAGGTCGTTTCCCAGGCCAAGCAGGGAGAATGGATGAGATGGGAAAGTGTGGAACAATGCAAGATCGGCTGGCAAGAGCTATGGACAGTGGAACAGAGGAGGATTAGTTTCCTCATCAGATCAGCATATGATGTTCTCCCATCACCACAGAACCTAAACCTCTGGGTGGGTGAGGATCCCTCATGTCCTTTGTATTCATTACCTGCAACATTAAGGCACATTTTGACAGGATGTAAGGTGGGTCTTAGCCAAGGACGGTTTACTTGGCACCATGACCAGGTGCTGCGATGTTTGGCCTTAGCATTGGAAGACAAGCGTAACCTGACTAATAAGTTGCCGCCAGTTCCATCAAAGCATTACACATAAAAGACAAAACTCCTCCATCCAGGAGAGCAACCACCATGAAAAGGTGTTAAAATCAAGATGGTCAACGGCTTATTTTTCCACCTGACATTGCCACCACTAACCTTCAACCAGACATTGTCTTGTGGTCTGGATCAGCACGCCTTGTTCATCTGGTAGAGTTAACAGTCATGGGAAGATGCTGCGGATGAGGCGTATGAGAGGAAGAAACTTCGATATGCTCAACTAGCTGCTGAAGCGGAACAGCGAGGATAGAGAGTCTGAGTTTACCCAGTGGAGGTGGGTTGTCGAGGATCTGTGGCACACACTACAACTCGGTTTCTCAGAGATGTCGGGTTCAGTGGCCAAGAGTTGCATTGCACAATGAAGAACTTATCTGAAACAGCAGAAAGGAGCAGCAACTGGCTGTGGTTTAGACGGATTGGGGATTGGGGATCTCAAGCACAATAGAAAGAAAGCAACGCTAATGTACAGGTAAGTAAGCTGGGCTGAGCTGAGTGGGGGATGGAGGGGGGGTGATGCTGGGACGCCAGAATCACTGTTGAGCCCTCTTGAGGTGTCGTGGGCTAGTCAACGAAACACAAAGGATGGAAGTTGTCCACTTGAAGACCCCAGAGATGTACCCTACTTAGCTCAATCCAGACGTTTCTCATGCTGATGTGCTGGGAAGACCGCACTAGGTTGATCCCTGGAGCCAGCATCGCAGCCGTTGTGTGTGCTGATGCGCTGGGGAGGCAAAATGAGCTGATCCCTGGAGCCAGCATTACACTTCAACAATCAACACCAGACAGAAGGATAATTTTATTCTTTAGTATGCGTGGAGTAAGAGAGGATGGGAGGAAAGAGAGGAATGGGAAGGAGCTGCAGCAATTGCAGCACTAACAGCAGGTACAGGAGGAGATCAGCTGGGAAGTCCTCCTCCACAACATAAGCAAGACCTACTGTTGCTGCATATGTGGGGAGTGGGGGCATTTCCAAGTTAATTGCCCCCTCCCCGAAAAGAGTGGTCTTACAGCTGCTGAAGAGGGGAGATGGACCTGGAGTGGGAGAAGTCAGTGCATCCACAGTCCAAGAGGGACGAGCCCGAACGTCCTACGCCTGAGCTGGAAGAGCCTGAACGTCCTGCCCCTAATGGGAGGAGCCTGAATGTCCTGCGCCTGAGAGGGAGGAGCATGAATGTCTACAACCCAAGAGGGGGGAGTCAGTGCGTCCACAGCCCAAGAGGGGGTAGTCGGTGCGTCCATAGCCCAAGAAGGGGAAGGCCGAACGTCCACAGCCCACGTCCACCAGTAGAGGAAGAATGCCTGCTGGTTCCGCCTCCACCGCCGTGGGAGGACTGCTTGTCACTCCCACCTCTACCTGCAGAGAGAGAATAGCTGCTGGTGGCACCTCCATCACTGTGGGAGGACTGCGTGCTGCCAGAAGGGGAGGAGCCCCTGCCGCCTTCGCCACCAGAAGGGGAAGAGCCCCTGCCGCCTTCACCAGGAGCAGAGCAGCCGGAGCTGCCTCTCCGTCTCCACCCCTGCTAGAGGGAGAGAAGCAGGAGCTGCCTCTCCCTTCAGCATTGGAGGGACCAGCATAGGTTAGTGAGGGGAGCACAGGGGAAAACGGCCTGGCCGCAGCACCACAGCTAGGCCTGGCTCTCCTCCTGCCATCGCCTCCTAAGGGTCTGCTGTCGCCGTCGCCTTCCGAGCGACCACTGCTGCCCTGCCTCGCACCGCCCAGTGATGCCTGCCTTGCACCGCCCAAGGATGCCACGTCTGCATCACCCAAAGATGCCTGTTGCTCCTCACCACCTGGGGCTGCCTGTTACTCCACATCGCCTGGGGCTGCTTGTGTCTCTTATATCCCCTGGGGTTGCTGAGGGTCCTGCTTCGCCTGGGGTCGCTGAGGGCTCTGCTTTGCCAGGGGTCGCTGAGGGCTTTTCTTCACCTGGGGTCGCTGCCGGCTCTCCTTTGCCTGGGTCCATTGCCTGGCTTGCGCCGCTTGGGGCCGCTGCTATTTCTGCAGGACCGCAGGAAGCACCAGGCCTAGCGCCTCAGAAAAGAGGGCTGCCGGCTACAAAGAAGGGGGGGGGGAGACCAGTTCCCCCAGCTGCACAAGGAAGTACGGTGGCCGGAGCCCTACAAAGGGGAGCTGCTGGCCATGAAGAAGGGGGGTGGGGTGGGGGGGGGGGGGGGGGGGGGGGGGGGGGGGGGGGGGGGGGGGTCAGGAGACCAGTTCCCCCTGCTACAGTTCGGCTGGAGCCCCGGAAGAGGGAGCTTCTAGCCAGGAAGACATGGGGGGAGGAGGACCTCCCACCGTGGCTACACCCATGGATTATTCCAGACCCCTCTTTCAGGACACTGAGACTGAGGGGGGAGGTGGCTACCCCTGTACTGTGTTTTGGTTTTTTTTATTTATTATTTATATATGAATGTGGTCGAAGCACCATGTGTGTTACTGTTTTGTTTTTGCACGTGGGAAGCCCATCCACGTTAACTAAAACTTGTGCAGAAGGTGGCCATCTCCCGAATTAAGTGATTAATTTGTTGCTAATCAGGAGATGGTCACCTGTATAAATACCGGCAGCTCTCTGCACTTCTGGGGGGGGGGATGTTCGAGAGGCGGAACGAGAGTGGGTAGAGGAGAGAAATTAAAGAACTAAGGATCAGTGAAGGCAGTTGCTCAGCCTGACCTTAGTGTTTAGTGTTTTGTGTTCAAGATTTATTTTTGTTTAAACCTTTTATTTTTGTGCTCTGTGAGCAGTGTTTATTTTAGTTTAAATATTGTATTTGTTTTTATTGCAATAAAACAGCGCACACCGCGTCCTTTGACCGCAGCTACCTGCCTGCTGTTTTTGTTCCACCTTCTGGCCCGATGTCACCGCAACGCCATTTCCTGCCACAAGCTTCTAGTCCCTTTAACACCTCTGCCTCTGTTATGCTAAAGTTATTTCAAACTGCATAGGAACTGGATGACATGTGGGGCATGTTGTCAGTATCTTCCTTTGTAAAAACTTGTGAAAAGTAATCATTTAATATATTTGCTATTTTTTTTTCTTCACCTATGATTTTGCCATTTGTATCTCTTAAACATTTAATCTCCTCTTTGAATGTTCTCTTGCTGTTGTAATATTGGAAAAACATTTTGGAATTGGTTTTAGCTCCCTTAGCAATGTTCATTTCTATTTCTCTCTTGGCCTTTCTAACTTCCTTTTTGACTTGCATTTGCAGTTCTGTGTACTTTTTCTGCATACTTTCTTTTTGGTCGTTTTTTTAATGCTCTGTAAAGTGTCTTTTTTTCGCTGAATATTTTTTTTTAATTGATCTATTAAACCATTTTGGCAATTTAGTTTTACATTTAGATTTGTCTACTTTAGGGATGTAATTGTTTTGCGCCTCTAGTACTACATTTTTGAAGAACAACCATCCTTCTTCTGTGGGTGTTTTCTCTATTTACTCCAATCTACTTCTGTTAGTCTCTGTTTCATACCTTCATAGTTTGCTTTTCTAAAATTGTAAACCTTAACTTTAGTCATTACTTTTGGGGTTTTAAAAAACACTTCAAATGAGACCATGTTGTGGTCTGAGTTTGCCAGTGGTTCTCTGACCTCTGTTTTAGTTATTCTGTCTTCGTTATTTGAAAAGACTAAATCAAGGCATGCCTCCCCTCTAGTCGGTGCCTTGACAAATTGTGTTAGGAAGCAGTTATTTGTCATTTCCACCATTTCAATTTCATCCTTCGTGCTACCCACCGGGTTTTCCCATTTTATATGGGGGAAGTTGAAATCCCCCATTAGTATGGCTTCTCCTTTGCTACACGCATTTTTAATGTCATTGTATAACAGATTATTGTGCTCACCGTCTGAATCTGGCGGTCTATAGCATGCTCCTATTATTATGCCCTTTGAATTTTTGTCCGTTATTCTGACCCATATTGATTCGGTTTTATTTTCTTTGTCCAGGTTTAACACCTGGGCTTCAAGACTGTTTCTTATGTGTAGCGCTACCCCTCCTCCTCTTCTGTCCTGCCTGTCTTTCCTATACAGTGTATACCCCCAAATATTATATTCGTCCCCATCACTCTCAGACAACCACGTTTCTGTAACACCTATCACATCATAGTTACCTGTTAGTGCAGTAGCTTCAAGTTCTAGAATTTTGTTTCTGATACTTCTAGCATTTAGATAAATACATTTAATGGTTGTCTTACCTGAGTTGTTGTTCTTGTTTTGATGCGGTCTCCCTT
Source organism: Polyodon spathula (assembly GCF_017654505.1). Classification (NCBI taxonomy): domain Eukaryota; kingdom Metazoa; phylum Chordata; class Actinopteri; order Acipenseriformes; family Polyodontidae; genus Polyodon; species Polyodon spathula. The sequence continues at coordinate 46,593,055 of NC_054538.1, forward strand.
CTGTTTTTTTCTTGATTTCTCCCCTCTTCCTTTCTAGTTTAAATGCTTCTGAACCTGCTCGAGGATCTTTTCTCCAAGTAGACTCGTTCCCTTTTTATTTAAGTGCAGTCCATCCCATCTATACAGATAGTCCTCGTTGTAGAATGTGGTCCAATGATCATGATAGGTGAAGCCTTCCCGTGTGCACCACGTCTTCAGCCATGCATTTTGATTAATTATTTCCAGCTGTCCATATGGTCCTTTGCAAGGTGCCAGTAGTACACCAGAAAATACCACAGTTTTAGTTTTCTCTTTTAATTTCCTTCCTAGCTCTCTGAATTTGTTTTGCAGGGATTTTGGTCTGTCTCTTCCAATGTTGTTTGTACCGATGTGGAAGACTACTACCGGGTCGTCTCCTGTTCGTTCTAGGAGCCTGTCCACGTTCTCAGTGATGTGCTTGACCAAGGCTCCCAGAAGGCAGCACACTGTTGTAGTAAGGGGGGGGTCCAAACTGCGAATTGAACTTGCTGTGTTTCTCAATATGGAGTCCCCAACAATCATGACCTCCCTTCTTTTTGCTGTCTGGTCACCACTGTCAATGGGATCCTGGATGTTGTTCCTTTCATTCTCTTGTTGTTGGTTCTGCTCATCAAAATTCTGAAGTGACTCAAATCTGTTGGTTGTTTTGATTTCTGGTGGTTGTGTTTGACGAAGTTTCTTTTTTTCCCTGCTTCTGCCTACCTGAACCCAGCTGTTCTGACCTTCTATCTTCTCGGTGGCTTTCAGTCTGTTAGGGGTGATGCAGACTTCCATGAATTGTGGATGTGCCAGTTCCTCAAGATCCTGTTGCTGTCTCACTTCTTCCAGCTCCATTTCTAGCATACTTACTAGTTTATGCAAATCCTGGATCGTGCGGCACTTTACGCACACTTGGTTTAGCTCCGCTGGGTTTTCTCGGATTTCCCACATCAAGCAGGTGTCACAGATTATTGGCTTGAAGACCATGTTGAGGGTTTTTTTTTTAAGTTTAGTTTCTTCTGCAGCCGTCAGCCTGCTTTCAAACTGCTTCTAAACTGCTCTGTACTTTTCCACGCCTGTACTTCTCCCACTTGCTGTCGCTGGGAAGACTCATGCGTCACTGCACACACACTTAGTTTATCTCTGCTGGGTTTTCTTGGATTTCCCACATCATGCAGGTGTCACAGACTACTGACTTGAAGGCCATGTTATTATTATTATTATTATTTTGTAAGTTTAGGTTTAGTTTCTGCAGCTGTCAATCTGCTTTCAAACTGCTTTTCAACGACTTTTCAATTTTTTCAATTTTCAACGACGCACTTCTCACACGCTGTTGCCCTGCCCCCTTGTCTCAGAACAGCACTGAATTTGCATCAGCTGCTCTGAGTCAGTTTGTGAAAAAGTTTCTGAAAAAGACAAAAAATAAAAGGTACTATTTTTTATATCAACAACTCTATTTTTGATATCAACAATTCTATGTTTTAATATAAATAAATAACATTGATAGTTCTTATATCAAAAAATAGAATTGCTGATATCAGCAAAACAGCAAAACATTATGTTGCCATGCTGCTACTCCAGCCCAGAACACAAGACGACCAAGTTAGAACAACCCCCCCTGCCTTGTTTGGATTAATTTATTTAATGAAGTTGGCAAATGATTACTTGGTCTTTATGTATGTTTTCCAATTAAGTCATTTTAAGAATGCAGTTTGTGCTTTTCTGTTATATAAAGAATGGAATGTTGTATTGCATACTATTATCTTAACACATCAAAACTTGTCTATATCCCAAATGTTTAGCTATATTGCATCCAGACTGGTCATTCTACAGCATTCCTGGGTGTTCTGTATAGAACTAAATGGTTCCTTATAGCTTTCCCATCAACGCATATAATAATAATAATAATAATAATAATAATAATAATAATAATAATAATAATAATAATAATAATAATAATAATAATGTATTTTTTATATAGCACCTTTCATAGTGGACCACCATCACAAAGTTATTTGCAGAGGTAGGCTGTGAACTGTGCATCATATGCAGAGCTACTTACAATAGCTCAACTGAATGGAACATTATGCAGAGTCACTTACACTAGCCCACAGAATGGAACGTTATGAAGGAATATCCTCTCATTCCTTTTCAATAACAATCCTCTCACCCAGCTATATGAAAACATATACACTTACAAAGGTGCCCCTTTGTGGTGATAAGCTCAGCAGATTTGAGAATTGTATAGTAAAGTTACCGGTGTGAGGGGAGTAGATTACAATTGAATTTACATTTTGCAACTTTGGATTGATTTTCCTGAATTCAAAATTAGAAGTAAAATAAAGATTGGAGGATATGTTTTGAAACTCTGTTGTCTAAGCTTTTGAATTTGTGTGTATCTGTAAATGAGTGTCACATTCACATTACTGTATGTATTTATATGGCCCTTGTTTGACCAAACATGCTTTGCCATGCTTTGCATTAGTGTTATCAGCCCTAGAAGTTATAATAAGTGTTTATTTTTCAGTGGAACAATATTGTCCTATTAACCTTGGCACATTAGAGTGGCGTGGACAGAAAATTTGAAGAGGTAGGCTATTACTTAATATATGTTTTAATCAGTCGTCTGGAAAAAGGCAAGACTGATTCACAGGCTGGTCAAATAGTGCATGTCTTTTCAGAGACATATTTAGTTTAATTATTGTATTGCACACAAACTCAACAGGATGATGTAATAATCCTCATAAACAAATTCGAATTAGATCAATATTCACTTTGGTAATTTTCCATTAGATTAAGATATTATTTGGTACTGGATGCAGCTTATTGAGGTGAGAAGTTTTAAAAATATACCCATAGGAAAAAGAATATATTTAGGATATTAAAATGTGATATATTTGATACATTTAGTTCTAAACATTACTGTTAGAATTAATATTCATTTTATCATCATAATAATTATGATCCTCTAAAAATATAGCAACGTGATGGTGATACAGAAAAATATAAGAAATATAAAAAATATAAAAAATAAATACATTAAAAAAATTAGGTAGGACGCTGGTTTGAAGCAGAAAATTAGTAAATGATTTAAACAATAGACAAAGAAAGTGAATGAAACCCTTATTAGTTGTGTTACAGACTAGGTAAATGAATTGCAATTAATGTTGTGTTAATATCTTATTTTTTTCTTTTGAATCGTTTCCTTTAAAATGTTCTGGCACAACTCCTCACTAGTGCTAATTTGGGTTGCATTACATTCAAATCAGTGCTTTTAGTTTTTCATGAGCAGCCAACTAGGTTTCTGTAAACGAAAAGTATAAAGTACAGTACAGTGTATGCAATGTATACTTTATCATTCTTGTACGGTGTTAAGTTTAATATAGATTTGCCAACATGTGTTATATGTGACGGGGAGAGAGAGAAGGAGGGAGGGAGAGATAGTGAGGGAGACAATGTGAGCTAGGCAGAGGCCTTGACTGACTGGTATCCCCCGAGTCTGCCAGTGAGCTGCTGACCTGGAGAGATAAGGACAGTCTCATTTACAAAGACAAAAAACAAAACAAAATACAGCGCAGAAGCATTTTGGACTGCATCGTTTTACTGTGATATCGAGAAGTTTCCAAAGTTTGGTTAAAAGGCAGGTGGGTGATAGTGATAAAGCATGGAAAGTGGCAGACTTGGTGGTGTTTGTGTGTCAGGGATGTAAATGTATGTTTTGGGGAAGGTGAACATTTTTCAGTTAGACAGCCCTTATGTAGTTACACATTCCCTATGAAATGTGCTCGTGAGAGCTTATTTCCCAAACCTAAAAATGTACTCAGCTGCTAATAATGAATGTATGACATAGTTTGTTATTTAACTCCCCTCGGAAAGCAAGTGAAGTGTTCTCTTAGCCGAAGTGTTCTTTAAGACAGAGTTGACCACGAGACATAATATGAATCAATAAATAAATAAATAAATATTTATTACTTGTCATGATGCACGTGCATCAATATTTGAAAGGAACAGAATAAGAGAAAAGTAATAGTCAAGTGTGTGTTAATAAAGCATAATAATAAAGTAACAGACAAACTAATGTTAATAAACTAACTGTCAAATTAAATTAACACAGCACCCCTACACAAGTTAAAAAATGCAGCAGCAGCTCTAGATTAATTATGAATATCTGTAAAGGAGCAATATTCAAGACAGGCAAAAAAAAAAACATTTAACAGAATGGTAAAGCAACTCACCAGAAAGGAAAACACCAAATTGCTTGGCTATTTGTGTCTGCTTCAGGTTTTTTTCAGGAGCTCAAACAATTTCCAACTTTTTGTAACAAGTGAAACAGCAGCACATTTTGTTGTTTGTTTACATGCTATTTTGTAGTGATAAGATGCACTTGTGGAAATCAGAATACAAAACAATGCTAGGACAGCAGTTCTGGAAAGATTTAATAAACCAATCAGGGTGCCTCAAGATACTTTTGTGATGACAAGTCACATTTGAAAACATTGAATAAACCATTTGAATCTAAGTTTGATGATGATTAGTTATCAGGTTACAAAACAGTACTGTATCAGTTGTGAACGAATCACTAGCAGTGCCAAAAATGTGTCCTTTTAAGTAAAGTTCCTGTTCCTTTAAGCAGAAAAATCAGTTTCACTTAGACAAAGTGCTCTCTTAGGAGGTGTTGCTATACACAGAGACTACTGTATTACTAATATGTATACCGTATGTGTGGTATTTTTTAATAATATATAGTGGCCTACATAAATGTTGTATTAGTTTTAGAGTTGTTTTGATAGTTTGAATATTAAATATTGTACTGGATTCCAGAGTGTGACACGTTGGTACTCTGGCTCTGCCTATATCGCCTGTTATCTAAATGACAGTTATCTTTTTTGGCTATCCTCTCTGAATTCACACTGAAGGGGTTTGGTCTAGGTTTGGTGATGTTTGTCAGGTCTAAATAATCGAAGATAATTCCTGCTATTGCATCACCTTCATGGGGTACACAATCCTGAGCTCTGCAATAGCTGACCGGGAGGAAGATTACTGCCTAACTTCAGGGACACTCGTGAGAAACACCAGACAAACTGATACAATTAGTTTTCCAAATAAATTCCAGCCATAGGACTGTAAAAACTGCTGCCTTTAATAAGTAGGCACTCCTGAGATGAAATCATCAAGTTTTTAGCATCACTACAAATATTGTTTTTGCATCAATATACGATAATATTTAAAACACAAACAACTGAATAATAATTATAACAAGTTCTACATTACAAGAAACAGGCAGTTAACAGAACATAATTGAAAACAACACATGCAGGGTAATATGTAGCAAAATATAGTTATGTAAACAATGTTTCAGAATTAAATATAAACCTTATGCAACAGATTTTTAATACATAATTTATTTTGAGAATTATCAAGAACAAATGTTACCAAAATAAACATTATGGTATAAATAATATAAAGTGTATTTAATATCTGTTGCTTTAGGATTTGTATTTATTCTTTACATACATACATACATATGAAATCAATAAAAGGGAGTGTGCTTAAAATGATATTTAAAAAAAATGTGTACTATATAAAATAAATTTAAAGAACCTTTTTCATATTTTTTGTACTTTAATAACATTAATTTAAAACTCCAATTGATGCCTATGATTAATATGTTTTTTTTAACAAATTTGAAGCTATTCTGTTTCAATATTAACTAAATCAAGTTTTTAATCAAATTGAGTAATCTTATACACTGATTGATTATTGTCTTGTTCACAGTCATCTTAAAATAACGTTAGTTAATGTTTTGTTGGAAAATTTTCTTTTTTATTTTTCATTTAAAATGAATCACTGTATTCTCTATAAAGTGTTGTTTACTTGACTCTTTTCCTTTGAATTGCTGCAGTAACCAAAGCAGCACAACCATATATCTCAAGAACATGAAGCTGAAAACTCAGTTTATAATGTATCTTTTATTCTGTAAGAAAGTGTACTATTTTTCAGTAACTTTTGTAACTGTTGAATACCTACAGACTGTAATAAAAATGACTGACTTTCTTTTTTTTTGAGTTTTTCGCTATTGTTACCTCAAAAAGATAAAATATTAAAACAGAAGCCCTTTTTTACTAAGTGATAAAATGTAACATTGTATAATAACTTTTAGTATTCACTAGTTAGGGTGGACACTTTCAATATTTTCACATTCACTTTCTATTTGCAGTCGACTGCCTCTTCTGCCTGAGTCTGCCCCACCTTTGCACAGTTGTTTAAATGCTTTACTGAGACATCAGTCTGTTTTGGGAAATCCTTATTTACTGGATCTATAATAAATAGTATAAATGTAACTGATTAATTGATCCATGTCATATTGAAAAAGCAATTGATAACGCATATTATAGAACAGTGCATAATTTCAAAATTTCCAGATTAAAGAAGTTTAAAAAATGAATGTTTTTGGCCCTTTGAAGGTTTAATGGAATGTATGCATATGCAAGAAAATAATGAAAAATCATATTTATTGAAAAGGGAAATGTTTGTAAAATGCAAAGAAAATAAATATCAACTGAAAATATAAAGATAGAGTACTGTATTTAGATTGGTCAAAATAAACAATTACAAGCACCTGAGAATTATGTGCAAACGTTTTTATTCAAATGCTTATGTTTTATAATAATAATAGTAACATTTTTTCCATGTTGATGCTGTCAATTCTAGTAAATAAATAAATAAATAAATAAATAAATAAACGTGGCAGCGAGACAGAGGTTTGACTATTTTTCTGTTGTTATCGCAGCCATCACCAGTAGACTTCATTTTAGCATTTCCCTGAGCATGTTGGAGTCATTCAACTAAATACATAATCACGGTGGTGTTCTTACGATTATTTGTCAATGTTGGTTATTAGCAGCAGCAGGGCAAAAGCAATGGTAGTTGATTAGGCTTTTAAAACAACTTTTTTTTAAATAAAACGCAGATGAAACGAAGAGTATAGGGTTATGATGCGATGCGGTCGTGAAATACTTAAACCATGCATATCACATTCTGACGTGTTTCCAACTATTAGCGATTGATTTTAGACTATATTTCGCCACAACAAGGCTCGTTTGTTTGTATTTTGGGATAATTCGGTAACACGAAATGGATCAAGTAGCCTATTATATTTTGAGGTGGTATACTAACATCTGTTGTACAAACAAACTAAAAAAATATGTACTTACAAAAAAAACCCCTCATAAATATGTAGGCGTATTTACGAAAAAAAAAACGAATTTGCAAAGTTATAGTCTTCATTTTTAATGTATGAAAATTCATCCGGGGGGGGGGGGGGGGGGGGGATTAGTCGGGTGGGGCCATTTTCCAGAGGTGGCCATATTTCGCGTGACAAAGGCTTAAAAGTTTTTCACCTTTGAAAAGCATGGCCGTGCAACCGTGTAACCCGCAGACCCAGAGGAGCAGAGAGCAATGCAGAGAAAAGGGCGTGCGGCCGCTGAATGTTAATAATATCCACGAGTTAAACAGTCATGAGTATGAATAATATTGACGGCCAAATGGTTTTTTAACCAACACATTGCTTCTCCTGCTTTGGGATATTTCCAGGTTTGATCTGAAGGAAAGGCAATAAGATTCCCGGCTAAAACATAGTTTCATCTCTGGTTATTTTGGAAGAAATTATCTGATGATCAAAATGGGTAGTATGGTACTTAAGATACGGCATCAACTAAAATCTGGAAATGGTATATTAGACCATAAAACTGCGTTAAAAAGTTAGTATAAAATGTTGTGATCATTGACAATTAGATTTACAGTAATCTTTTTGTGACGCTGATAAAGTCTATAAACAAATCATATGAGTGCAAGTTTTGGAACTAGATTACTGCAAGTGGCTTTATGAATATAATCCAGCGTTCCATCCTGTGCATTCAGTATTCTCCTGAAAATATATATTTGAAATAAATATGTTATAGTTTGATTTGATCTTGAGTTTTCGTGCATGTTGACATGCGTGACTGTGAAACAGTGGGGTCTTAATCCCAGGAATAAATCACATTCCTTTTGCAGATACAGAGGCGCCACGGAAAAGATACTGAGGCCAAACAAATAGACTATATATATATATATATTATATATATATATATATATATATATATATATATATATATATATATATATATATATATATATTCTGTGCATCAAGGACTTGTTTTTACCGGCATCATCATTTGGGAGCTGAGGAGAATTAGATGTTAGTTTAAGACGTGTTAGGGGTTGGTTGGAGTTTGTTAATCTTAAACAAAAGATTCCTGGCGCTTGTATCTATATACCAATACGATGTAGTGGCGGAGGAAGAGAAAGACGGACGCTGTGCAGGACCTTATTGTGGGCACGACCTTTATTTAATACTTTTTAAATATAAAACATGCCAAGTCAAGTGTTCAATATTTAACAATATTTTATTTCCAGAATGCTAGCATGTATGAAACAGTGTACGAGTACATGTAATAAGAAGCATTTCTACTCACCTACTTGAATTGCAATTTTGCGTGCATCTTTACTTTCAATACTATACTCTTTTTAATCACAAGCTAACACGTATGCTCACCAGTCCCTCCAGTATTCCGCAGAAACTCACAGACATTTTCTCTTACAGATTTTTTAAATTTATTTTTCCAGTCAGAAATACAGGCATGTTAATTTGCTTTCGGTTATTTTGGTACCTAGCCGCACACGTTAACAGCTTCTGCCTAAACTACAGGATGAATCATTCACAGAATATAGGCCTAACTGCAAAAGACTGCTACACAGTAACTGTTTTACAGTATTGAGAAACCGCTGCTAGACTACAAGTACAAGTGGTCCGGAGTTCGCCAACGAAACATAAAACAATGCTTCATACCAACCTCCATGCAAAGACAGTTACCTCTAAAATAAACTTTTTTTTTTTTTTTTTTTATGTATTTTTTTTTTTTTTTTTAGGAATCTAATTTCAATTCAACATTTTTTTTTTTTATATAACTTGATTCAGAGAATAGCAGTTAGGCCTATCTGATGAAACTAGGGAATAAAGGCGTGTTGGCACTGGTAGCTACAATGATATGAATATGAAGGTACATCTGAAAATATAAATGTGAAGGATATTATCACTGTAAATTTTTTATAGACTTCCTCTAGGGCCCTCTGGATGCGTGGCCCCTGTGCAGTTGCCCCCACTGACTCTTCTTCCGCCACTGTAATAGGGGCCATAGAAACGAGTTCCAGGATCTATGTCACGTGACTCGTTTATTATAAAGTGTAGTAACTCGCATGTTTCAGCACCGTTCTGCAAGGAAATTACTGCCTGGGTGAAACGAGTGTGTTTTGAATAGAAAATGTGCACATGTTCATTTAAAATAATAATGACAGGGCCTACAAATATATACACCAAGAAGTGATATGTGTTGTGCTCCAGGACAATAAAAATAAATAACTGATATAAGTACAAATATTAAAGTTGTTTCTTATTCGTTTAAAGAGGTGTCACAAGGCGCCTGTCACTGCGCACTGGGCTGGGGGCCAGCGGTCAGTCCAACCCTTAGCAGGCTGACGAGGTGGAATCGAATTAATTTACTGTTGCATATAGGTGTGATAACAAGGTCTGTCTATTTCTATCAATCCATCCTAGTTATCTTTATATTTTTGTCAGTCTCATGTCAAATTATTTGCAACTATGCTGATTCACGACACGTTAACCAGGGGTCTTTAGTGGTTGAATGTAAGTTTAAGTTTTTTTATTATTTTAATTATAATTGTTTTTGAAGACCGTTTTCCTGAGAAGTCTATGACTTAAAAAAAAAAAAAAAAAACTTTGATATGAACAGTGTACTTTCCAGTTTAGTTACCAAGTGTGTTTCATACATTCTATCGTCTGATGTGTTTTTTTCAGAGTGACAGGCGGAGTGTCACAGACACAGAAAAGATTCTCGTCTGACACAGATCTGCAGAGAGAAAAAGAGAGGAAGGCAGCGGGATAGTCTATATCAACGATTTTGGCAACTTCTCCTAAATAACAAAAAAAAAAAAAGTGGCTTTTCCTGCAAGGACACAGATCCTGCTTATCTACTCTTTTCCTCCTTTGATAAATCCCAGCTGCGTTCTAATTTCCGTTGTTATTTTTTTTTCGACAAAAACTAGACACGGAGAAATGTAAGTCAAGAAGATTGGTTGGGTGCTCATTTACTTTCATTCCAAGTCATTAATCGTGTTGGATATGTTTAAATTTAAAGAATAACATCTATAAGAACAAGCAAGCAAGCAATAATAACCAACAGATATACTACACCGTTTGGAATACAAGACGGATTTCTATGGACATGACAAATAGATATTTGTAGGGTTGATTGTATCACCTGGGGGATACGGGAACCCAGAGAGGGAGATGTACCAAAGCCTCGCAATGGCAGCAAACCATGGAGCCCCTTCCTATGAGGGTTCGGCCAGCTTTATGCACAACGGGACCATCACATCCCCATTCTATGTGCCCACTACCCGGGTCACCTCTATGACACCCGGGCCACCCTACCTCCAGACTACCACCTCTTCACAGCAAGGTATCCCAGTCCTCAGCCCCTCTGTGTGGGCGCAGCCTGGCGCAAACCCGGTTGCTACCTACAACCCAGTCGACTCCTCTTCCCATCATTCTCCGGTGCCTTCCCGCTTCACCCTCTCCACAAATCACATAACGCCAACAGCTGCAGCAGCAGCTCGAGAAAGAGATGCCTACACCAGCTCTCTAAACATCACTTCCAACGCCAGTGAGTACGTTAACAGAGGCCTTAGCGGTTCCTACCACACCTCCTACCCCGCCTATGTAAGGCCAGACATGGTGGCAGCTTGGATCGCGTCCCCCTTTGACAGCTCTGTACTGCACCTGCAAGGTCGGGACGAACCGATGCCAGCCAGACATTCCAATATAGGTAAGCGCTTGCCTTAGTTATTTCTTGACACTGAATAACGTCATATTAAAAACAATTGTATAAAAATAACAGCTTTAGCAAGCATATGTATCGCCTTACGTTAGCCATGCTTTAGACCAATATATCATTTTCTCATTTTACTTTTGTTATTTCTAGAATGAACTTATTTGGTGGGCTTTTTTGGAGATACGCGTATCGTGCATTATGTGTTTACATGTTACTAAAATTGTGTGTGAGCTTTTTTTTATTTCCTACTTTTTAAATTGTAATTTTAGCCAGAAATGCCCTTGATTTTTTTTTTTTCACAAAGCATTTTTACATGGAGTATTTAAAATGTATTCAGGGGAGCATGTTTGAAATATGTACCTATCTCATTTTAAAAAGGCCGAGCAAAATAAAGGCAGATTGCACAGTAAGGCTATACATTAGTGAAATATAAGGTTGTATGAACAAACTCGCAAACTACAGTATTCCTTCGTGTTAAATTATTTTTTCTGGAAAAAAAAAAAAAAAAAAAAAACTTGACATCCTTCAGTTTGAGATTCGCTTTACTATATGTTAAAATCATAATAAAAAAGTTCTGGAGGAAATCGCAAACGTCAGTTTGCAGAAATCCCAGGAAACTAAATTGTGAGTTTTCGGGGTTCCCCCTGCCACTAATGACTATAACAAAGACCAAAATACATAATTTCTGGTAGTTGAATAAACAGGCTTTATTTTTTTTTAAAAAAGGCTTTATTTAAAAAAAAAAAAAAATGTAAGCAATTTAAAATATTTGTTAATGACAAAAGTATCGATACCTTTAGATCAAAACTCTGTAAAAATGTAATAGAACTCATTTAAAAATATATTAATTGATTGAAAATCATTACACAGTAATTCAATCGCATTATAAAGTCAATAGTCAGAAAAGAGGTAATAATTTCAGTAATCAGAGCAGTAATCAAGAAGTACCACAGAACAAATTCAACTGAAACGCTTAAAAGACGTGGACGTCCAAAAAAAATACCGTTACAGCAGGTAGCAGAATCGTCTGAGAACTCAAAAATAAATCCAGATTTAGAATCAAGCCTAATAGTGCACGAAAGAACTGTACAAAAGCATCTGCACCCAGACCTCGCTACAAACTACTTTTAAGGAGAACTAATAAAACAAACCACCAAACATTTGCCAAGAAATATGAACAGAAATCTGAAACATTAAGATTCAAATATAACTTTTCACACAAAAAGGACCAATGTTTGTAGAAAAAAAAGAAAGCCTTCAATGAAGAAAACCGTGCACCTACAGGGTGTTTTAGAGGTTCAGGGACTGGAGATTTACATGTGATTGAAGATCGAATGAATACAACCATGTATCAAAACATTCTACAAAATACAGTGATACCATCTTGCTCGTAGGTTGAATGACAGACCGTTTATCTTCCAACACAAAAAACCGAAGTATCGCTAAGTGAACTCTGAAATTCTTGAAGAAAACTAAGATAAAAATTCTGGAATGTCCTCTGGAATCACCAGATCTAATCCAATAGAAATGCTTTGGACTGACGCGAAGCAAGCTGTAGTTAAGCATTGTGTATCCAGTAAGACAGAATGAGCCCAGATTTCACCAGCAAGATGTAAAATGTTGGCTGAAGAATGATCATAATCGTCTGAAACCGTAATAAAAGTAAATGGAGGGCACACAAAATAGTAAAGCAGGGGTGCCAATACCTTTGTCATTAACGAATACTTTAAATTAAATAAGTCTGTTTGTCGTAAATATTAGTTGTTAAATTACTAGAAAATGTGTATTTTGTGTTTTGTTTTATTAAAAAGTTGTTAAAGTTTACTAAATTATTGTCCTAGTCTGTTACCTTGAATTATGATATAGTAAGCGGGTGCTAATACTTTTGTCTTCGACTGTACAGCCTAGGCTATTCTTCATCCTTGCAAATTAATTACTTTGCAGATTTGTTTATATTTTAAAATATTATATTTCTGTTTATTACTGGCATTACTTTGTTAATTAATATTCCATAAAAGTGTGAGTTTTTTTTTTTCTCCCGAAAATCATGTTTCATTGCGTGGAGTGGTATATTTAACCAAGCTGACAACAATAGGTCTGTTTGTCTTAAGCTTCTAAATTCCAGGGGGTCGTTTCTATATTGTGAGATCGTAAGTTCAAATACGACTGGTCTTTCCACCACTTATCACCTGCCAACTCGATAGGTTATCACCAGTTTCTATAAACCACCCGAATTGGTGTCGGTGTCGTGTTTCTAAACAACAGGTTGGCTAGCAGTGCCATAGCCTATTAGTTGAAAATTCATTAATCGCGCAGCACAATACATTGAATCACAATATCATTTTATTCTTGATTGGTATATCTAGAGTTGTGTCCCTCTTACAGAAGAGGAAGATGATTCCTAAGAACCGCATACCTCTCGGTCTCTTTATTCTGCACTCCTCAAGACGCCAATCTGCACTGAATGAATGCAACTGCAATTCTGAAATAACTACTACAGATAAAGCCCGCCTTGAATTAGAAAAATACAATAAAATAAAATAACACATGCTGGATTAAAAAAAAAAAGTATAAACTATGGATATCCCCCTCTTTAACGGTACTGACGAAAATATTTCTGTTTATCCTTCAATACACTACATATGTTAGAGCAGCATGTTTCCGGTTCAAAACAGGAACATGATCGTGAGATCTACCTGTTTATACCTATTTATACACCAAGTAAGTTGGTATGGATAGAATAAAACAAGTAATACAATCAGGTAGAGTGTGCGACGTTTTATAGAAATACTTCTACCTTATATTCTGCTCCGGACATCGTACTTGCCAGATACAATAGCATAAGTCCAGATAGAAACGACCCCTGTTCTCTAATGAAACCTCAATAAATGTGTGTGTGTGTGTGTGTGTGTATACACACACACACACACACACACACACACACACACACAACATGTATATTCTTCCAGTTTTAAGCACCTGTGAATTGATATTTTAAATAATTTATTTTTTACTCATCAGAAAACCATAATGTTTGGTATAAAATATCCATTTTTAAGGCAACGCCATATGTGAATATTTTTCCATTTAGAAATAACGGAGTCACAAACTTCCTTATTTCATGAATTGTGAAAAAGAAAATAATTTTCTAACCTGTGTATTTATATCTTTTTTTTTTAAATAAGATAAATCGGTAAACACATTTAATTATAGTTTTTACGAGCAAAACATACATGTAGCTTATTAATGCCGATTATATTCCAATAACTGAATATGTCATCTTAATTAGTAGGAGTAGTAGAAGTACAGAGTTAACTTTTCATGAAAATTGAGGTTTGTTGTTAAATGATACAGTACGCTCTTTTTCTCCATTGTAAATTAAATGTTTCAACATAAAACATATGCAACAGATTTAAACACATGTTCAATAACATATATATATATATATATATATATATATATATATATATATATATATATATATATATATATATATAGATATATATATATATATATATTTCTTTATTTATATTATATACCAAACCTATTTATATATAATAATATATTTTATTTCAATTTATTTAATCATGATTGAGGAAAAATGCGGAATTATACGTATGTGGTCAATTAGTTAAACAGCATCACATGACCGTGCGTATATATAGCGTATACCATGACTTGCATAAATCACTACGCACCACTACATTTTAAATTCCATGACAAACTGCCATTTTATTTGTTATTAGTTACAAAACCACTGCCAAAAATGAGTGGCACTATTAAAGAAGAACCGTTTTGCATCCAACTTATAACCTATTTAAAAAACAAACAAACAAACAAACAAAAAAGTCTGTTGCACAACGTGTATTTTTAATTTACCAACATTTGTTTTAAACTGTAAGAGAAAATCCAATAGTTACATTATTTTGAATGTCAACATATTATTGGTTATTAAACCAATGACAAACTATGAAACCAACGGTAAATCAGATTTAGATATTATAACGACACGATTTGTTTTAATTACCAACAAAAAACATGAATGCCTGTAAGTAAAAACAAGGGCACGTTATTTCTTTTTTTAAGTACAGGTATGTTGGAGTACCTTGGTTATGTTGCTTGTATTCAACCGTATCAAAAAATTTACTTCAATATTTCCCCGCAGACCCGGCGCTTATTGGAGACCGGCGATTATTTGAGACCGCCGTTTATATTAGATCAGTTATTGAGAAGCCGCTAACGCTAATCACTCTTCGGCGATGTGTAGATTGTGTTAGCTTTTGTAAGGTCGTTGAAACAATTTTTCAATACACAGACACCCTTTGATTCATTGTCAAAACAAATTGTGTTGACTAACATCCGGATGATTTGTGGAGTTTCATATAATTTAATGATAATACCAGAAGAATATACGTGACCAATTGTTCCTATGCCGTACGTTTTTGCAACCTTTTACTTGTTCGTTCTTCATGCTTAAACATAAATTTTTTGTATTAATATTAATAATAATAATAATAATAATAATAATAATAATAATAATAATAATAATAATAATATAAAATTCTAAAATGTTTTTTTTTTTTTTAATGAACAGTAAAATCAATAAGTGTCATTGTTAGAAATATTGTATTGTTTAATCTCAAACTTGTATAATGTTAATACAACAAAACACGTTAAAATACACCAAGAGGTTTGTATCTGACCTACTTTCAGCACGCTTAAAATTATCAAAACTTTTAATAACGTAATAACTGCATCAAACAAATATGCATTACATGTAGGCATACCGTAAATTAACTTTTCTATTATTATTATTTATTAATCCTGAGAGTCATTTTCATCGCTGGCAATGAATTCCCAGCTACGCTAATGTAATATATTTTGGGTTACAAATAGGCTGACCAGACGTCCCGATAAAATCAGGATAGTCTTGATACTAGGGGCTTTGATCCGTGTCCCGACTGAGGTATTGTCGGGGCGCCATTTGTCCCGATTTTTAGAGTAAGCGTTGAAAACCCATGCGTTTGGAAATTTCGTATATGTAGCTACTGTACTGTATCGCGATGCAACAGCATACTGGTTTAGAGTGAGTTGGTTGCATTGCATCTATGCGGCTGTCCAACCACGTTAACCTGCAATCATATGGTGCGCTATGCGTCATGTCTTTTACTTGGTGCGTCTGGTTTTACTGGCGAAGTGTAATGGGGGCTGGTGTTGACGAGCCTATCACTAAAAAGCAAAACACACAGTGCAAGTACCGAATGCAGTGGGGAAAAAATAAACTGGATTCAATCCCATTGTGTAAATTGTGTAAAAAAAAAAAAAAAAAAAAAAAAAAGACTAGTGTGCACCATCGCTCACTAACCTCCACTAGCCAGCATCACGTCGGTGTGACCTAGTAATTATTAGTATACAGATTATTATTATATTATTATTATTATTATTATTATTATTATTGTTATTATTATTGTGACTGAATTGCAGCTTGAGCGAGTAATCGAAGCTCAAAAGTAAAAACGGATTTCAGCATGCGCTGCAAGGAGTTCCACAGTTATGTCGTCGGCAAAAAGGATGTCATGCGCTTGGCGAAGACATCCAGTTAGTATTATGGTTATAATTAGGATTTCACAGACATTTTGCGGACTTGTTTAAACATTAAAAACACCTAGATAATATTTCTTAGCACTATAAAAGCCTAAAAATGGTGGTACTTGCTTCATTACTAAAAGAGAGTGCTGTCATTTGTTAAAGGCAAGCATCCAACATCTCCCAACAGTTACTGCCGACATTCTCTGCCTGGTGTGGATTTGCCCACACATTACTGCACGTCTGCATCCACTGAATTGGTTGGAAGTGTAAGGCAAGGCTTTGCCAATTAGAAACATTCCCAAAACTCGGTTACACAAAGGTATCTAGCATTCTTTAATAAAGGCCATACATGCAGCACGTTTGTTGTCATGTTATTTGTCCCATCCAGGAATTTATTTTACCCATACAGTCAAAACAAGAAAACGTGCCTATTCGGGTCTAATTCTAACTGTTTAAAAAGTAAACAGCAGGTTGTTTGAACCAAGGTAGCTGTGCTTGATTGTACCTGTAGTGCTGATTTAACTTGGGTACAACCAACACATGAATACCTTTTTGTCTGCACTGACTTTCCAGTTTGTTTTCTGAAATCTGTTGTTTGTTTTATGTTCTGTTTAGCAGCCTCTCTAGTAGTCTTTTATGTGTGATTCTGAAGCATAGATATCGATACAATTACTTCCACCTGCATGAAGTTTCTTTGGGAAATGTCTTGTCACGATCCTCAGCTGAAATATACTTTGCTTGTTTTGCTTTGTTGTCAATCTGTGGTATTTTATGTCCAATGCTAAAAACAAGATTTTAGCAAATCTGAACATTAAACAAGAAAGTTAACTGCTTTGTATTTTTTTTTTAAATTATATTTATCTATGTTTTTGTTTTGCCTAAGTGCAATGCACACATGAAGAAGAAGAAATAAAAAAGCCTCCATCTCCGTCGCTTGGGTGTGTATTAGTTCATTTAAACAAGGTTAGTTTCCTCCCCACACCAACGTGTCCCGATTTTTCACTCTTGCTATCTCTTGTCACCCTAGTACAAACGTGACTTTTTTTTTTTGTCAGATGGCTTTTGAATACACCGTGTAACAATTTTTTTTTTTTTTTTTTTTTTTTTGGTTCCTGGGTAGTAAGTGTTATTTCCTAACTGCTTATGCCTCAAAAGTATAGAAAATGGCTATTATTCCCCATAAACTTTGCTTTTATGACCAGGACAGGTAAAACGAAAAGACACAAAAGAGCAAAGTTTGTGGGGAATAATAACCATTTTCTATACTTTTGAGGCATAAGCAATTAGGAAATAACTCTTACTACCCGGAACAGAAACTGTGTTACACAGTGATATTGTTACTGATACTGCTTGCCTCGGAGTTTTCTTTGTTCTCTGACTAAATAAATACCACAGTATATTTCCCATTTTTTCTGTAATTCTTAGTGACATAGATGAAAAAGAAAAACGATTATTGAGTGATTTAAATGCTGTATCAGGTGTATGTTGACATTTTTTTTATCTAAAGAAACACTGTTTAGATAATTGTTACTATTAAAGTGTAGTAATATTAACAGATCAGGAAAGTAAGTTGGTCTATGATGTCATACATGCGGTAAGACAATTATTACTGCACGGTCATGTGATTTTGTTCAGTCAATCACAGCACTTAATTTATCACAGCCATTTTATAAGCCTGCCCACTGGGTAGGTATTGCTGAGCTCTCTATACCAGATACTGACAACATGCCCCACATGTCATCCAGTTCCTATCCAGTTTTAAATAACTTTAGCATAACTGAGGCAGAAGTGTTAAAGGGACTAGGAGCTCTTAAAATAAACAAATCCCCTGGGCCGGATGAGATCCTCCCAGTAGTACTCAAAGAAATGAAAGAAGTAATTTACAAACCGCTAACCAAGATCATGCAGCAGTCTCTTGACACAGGGGTGGTACCAACAGACTGGAAAATTGCAAACGTAATACCGATCCACAAAAAGGGAAACAAAACTGAACCAGGTAACTACAGACCAATAAGCCTGACTTCTATTATATGCAAGTTTATGGAAACTATAATAAGATCCAAAATGGAAAATTACCTATATGGTAACAGGGTCCTGGGAGATAGTCAACATGGTTTTAGGAAAGGGAGATCATGTCTAACTAACTTGCTTGATTTTTTTGAGGATGCAACATCGATAATGGATAACTGCAAAGCATATGACATGGTTTATTTAGATTTCCAGAAAGCTTTTGACAAAGTCCCGCACAAAAGATTAATTCTCAAACTGAACGCAGTTGGGATTCAAGGAAACGCATGTACGTGGATTATGGAGTGGTTAACATGTAGAAAACAGAAAGTACTGATTAGAGGAGAAACCTCAGAATGGAGTGTGGTAACCAGCGGTGTACCACAGGGATCAGTATTAGGTCCTCTGCTATTCCTAATCTACATTAATGATTTAGATTCTGGTATAGTAAGCAAACTTGTTAAATTTGCAGACAACACAAAAGTAGGAGGAGTGGCAAACACTGTTGCAGCAGCAAAGGTCATTCAAAATGATCTAGACAAGATTCAGAACTGGGCAGACACATGGCAAATGACATTTAATAGAGAAAAGTGTAAGGTACTGCACGCAGGAAATAAAAATCTAAGAAGGAATCTATGAAAAAGACCTAGGAGTTTTTGTTGACTCAGAAATGTCTTCATCTAGACAATGTGGGGAAGCTATAAAAAAGGCTAACAAGATGCTCGGATACATTGTGAAAAGTGTTGAATTTAAATCAAGGGAAGTAATGTTAAAACTGTACAATGCACTAGTAAGACCTCATCTTGAATATTGTGTGCAGTTCTGGTCACCTCGCTATAAAAAAGATATTGCTGCTCTAGAAAGAGTGCAAAGAAGAGCGACCAGAATTATTCCGGGCTTAAAAGGCATGTCATATGCAGACAGGCTAAAAGAATTGAATCTGTTTAGTCTTGAACAAAGAAGACTATGTGGCGACCTAATTCAAGCATTCAAAATTCTAAAAGGTATTGACAATGTCGACCCAAGGGACTTTTTCGATGGGGCATTCAGAACAGAAAATAGGAGGCACTTTTTTACACAATTGTGAGGGTCTGGAATCAACTCCCCAGTAATGTTGTTGAAGCTGACACCCTGGGATCCTTCAAGAAGCTGCTTGATGAGATTTTGTGATCAATAAGCCACTAACAATCAAACAAGCAAGATGGGCCGAATGGCCTCCTCTCGTTTGTAAACTTTCTTATGTTCTTATGAGAGGAGACAATGCATGATAAAGTATCTCCGCATCTGGGAGAGAAAGGTGGGCATGGACTTTGGAGATGTTTCGAAGATGGAGAAGAAAGCTTTGACCATGGAGGATATGTGGGCATCAAAGGAGAGGTTTCAGAGATTCCAGCATACTTCTGAAGGCGGTCAAAAAGAATGCCATGATCTATGGTGTCAAAAGCGACTATTAGGTCAAGGAGGACAAGCACAGAGGGAGCACCAGCATTAAGCAGGAGATCATTCACAATCCGGAGCAGAGCAGTTTCATTACTCTGATGCGTCCAGAAGCCAGAATGTAGAGATTCAAGCAGATTATTGTCCGTGAGATGTTTCATCAGCTAACTGGCTACAGCCCTTTCTGGAGTTTTGGAGAGAAAAGGGAGATTGGAGATGGGATGGGTCAAGGGAGGGTTTTTTGAGTACTGGTGTAACTTGGGCAAGCTTAAGGGCAGCAGGAACCGAGCCAGAGTCCAGGGACAGGTTGCGAGTGTGCATAATGGAAGGAGCAAGATCAGAAGCACAGAGACGGTCAAGGTTAGTCGGCCAGGGGTCCAGTGAGTATGTGGCAGTAGTTGATTTCAACAGCAAGCCGAAGACATCAGCGATGCAGAGAGGAGAGAAAGAGAAGAGGGCAATACCTATGTAATACCTAATTTAATCTGTAAAGGTTGTCATAAAGCTTATGTAAAGTTACTCCCTATTATCTTGTGCAATTTTACATCAGGACAAGTCATCTACTTGACTTGTAGATTTTAATGTTATGTTCTTTGATCAGAAAAAAGTAAGGAGGATTAAAGGTGTCAAGGACAAGTTACAACAAAAAAATCCTTAATGTTGTAATTGTTAGTTTATGCAAGATACAACTATTTTCATATTCTACTTTTCTGTACCTTATACGTTCTCATTAAAATCTAATATAGCTCTTTTTTTCTTAAAAATACAGCTCTTTAGAATATTTAACCTCATCATTTCCAATGTAAAGTTACACAAATGTTGAGGCTGTTATATCCCAGAAGGGTCACTGCTGCTGTACCCTTGAGCAAGGTTTGATTGCTCTAGTAAAAACCCACCTGTACAAACGGGTACCTGAATTTTTATTTATAAATAATTAATTCTACCCCTGTAAATCGCTTTGGATAAAAGCGTCAGCCACATAAACAAATTAGTATTATTATTATAAGGTAATATAACCTTTTTGGAGAACCCCAACCCGCTATATTAGTAATGATCATACACATATAACCTTTTTATAGCTACAGTAGTTATACCTCATTACAAATTGTTATTGGTATTCATGCCTATCAAAAAACAAAAACACATTTTAAAAAATGCCAATCATGTGAGTAGCGTTGATATAATCGACTGCATGTATGTGTGTACAGTAGATATGTATTTATTTTATGTATTAATATGACAATATTAATTCCTGCGGGTTTAAAAAAAAAAAAAAAAAAAGTTTGTCTCCTAAGCTGTTCATTAGCGGTCTGAATTTACTTCTCGATATATTATTACACCCTTATTCTGTGGTTTTAACCATCAAAAGACACACTTTTTTTTTTTTTTTTTTTTTTTTTTTTTTTTTTTAAATCAATAATTCACGTAATATTTGTGATTTTAATGTATTACCGGAACAAGTCAAAGTTTAAACAACAATTAAACACATCCTCTCTACCGCAGCTCACACCGTGTATTGCAACGTGCGCATCTCGTAATAGACAGCATACTTATTATACTCTACAGCCCAATCACATGATAAGAACATAAGAACATAAGAAAGTTTACAAACGAGAGGAGGCCATTCGGCCCATCTTGCTCGTTTGGTTGTTAGTAGCTTATTGATCCCCAAATCTCATCAAGCAGCTTCTTGAAGGATCCCAGGGTGTCAGCTTCAACAACATTACTGGGGAGTTGATTCCAGACCCTCACAATTCTCTGTGTAAAAAAGTGTCTCCTATTTTCTGTTCTGAATGCCCCTTTTTCTAAACCCCATTTGTGACCCCTGGTCCTTGTTTCTTTTTTCAGGCTGAAAAAGTCCCTTGGGTCGACACTGTCAATACCTTTTAGAATTTTGAATGCTTGAATTAGGTCGCCACGTAGTCTTCTTTGTTCAAGACTGAACAGATTCAATTCTTTTAGCCTGTCTGCATATGACATGCCTTTTAAGCCCGGAATAATTCTGGTCGCTCTTCTTTGCACTCTTTCTAGAGCAGCAATATCTTTTTTATAGCGAGGTGACCAGAACTGAACACAATATTCAAGATGAGGTCTTACTAGTGCATTGTACAGTTTTAACATTACTTCCCTTGATTTAAATTCAACACTTTTCACAGTACAGGATACGGGTGATGAATGTAGGTACTAAAGCTATGTTTATTTTAAAACAATAACCTAACCGTAAACCGAAGGTTTGTAGGGTATTGTCCGTAACTTTAAATACACATAACAATAATCTAACAGTAACCCTAAGGTTCGTGGGGCTTTGGACGTGGACCACCAATTAATTTTCACAGGGTGAGGAAGTGTTCTCCTCCTCCCGCACCCTGTTTATGGTCACGTAGTGGGGAGTTGAAGTTGAATGAAGCACGACGTAAATTATGGGTTGAAATGGATGCATTTCTTACTTGCAAAACAAAAATGAAGGAAGAAATCACAAGTGTATACAGGAAGTGCAAAGCAACAGAAAGTTATAGAGTCACGAGGTGGTTGCACAAGCAGTCGCTCAGACATGACAGACAGTAAAAAGCAGAGCAGCCTACAATGCAAGCGAGGAGGCTGCTGAAAGACAGGAAGGAGAGACTCGAATTAGACTCGAACCGTGCAACATGCTTACTATACCAGAATCTAAATCATTAATGTAGATTAGGAATAGCAGAGGAGCTAATACTGATCCCTGTGGTACACCGCTGGTTACCACACTCCATTCTGAGGTTTTTCCTCTAATCAGTACTTTCTGTTTTCTACATGTTAACCACTGCCTAATCCATGTGCTTGTGTTTCCTTGAATCCCAACTGCGTTCAGTTTGAGAATTAATCTTTTGTACGGGACTTTGTCAAAAGTTTTCTGGAAATCTAAATAAACCATGTCATATGCTTTGCAATTATCCATTATCGATGTTGCATCCTCAAAAAAATCAAGCAAGTTAGTTAGACACGAGCTCCCTTTCCCAAAACCACGTTGACTGTCTCCCAGGACCCTGTTACCATATAGGTAATTTTCCATTTTGGATCTTATTATAGTTTCCATAAGTTTGCATATAATAGAAGTCAGGCTTATTGGTCTGTAGTTACCTGGTTCAGTTTTGTTTCCCTTTTTGTGGATCGGTATTACGTTTGCAATTTTCCAGTCTGTCGGTACCACCCCTGTGTCAAGAGACTGCTGTATGATCTTGGTTAGCGGTTTGTAAATTACTTCTTTCATTTCTTTGAGTACTACTGGGAGGATACTTCTGCCTCAGTTATGCTAAAGTTATTTAAAACTGGATAGGAACTGGATGACATGTGGGGCATGTTGTCAGTATCTTCCTTTGTAAAAACTTGTGAAAAGTAATCATTTAATATATTTGCTATTTTTTTTTCTTCATCTACGATTTTGCCATTTGTGTCTCTTAAACATTTAATCTCCTCTTTGAATGTTCGCTTGCTGTTGTAATATTGGAAAAACATTTTGGAATTGGTTTTAGCTCCCTTAGCAATGTTCATTTCTATTTCTCTCTTGGCCTTTCTAACTTCCTTTTTGACTTGCGTTTGCAGTTCTGTGTACTCTTTCTGTGTACTTTCTTTTTGGTTCTTTTTTAATGCTCTGTAAAGTGCCTTTTGTCGCTGAATATTTTTTTTAATTGATCTATTAAACCATTTTGGCAATTTAGTTTTACATTTAGATTTGTCTACTTTAGGGATATAATTGTTTTGCGCCTCTAGTACTACATTTTTGAAGAACAACCATCCTTCTTCTGTGGGTGTTTTCTCTATTTTACTATTTTTCTCTAATCTACTTCTGTAAGTCTCTGTTTCATACCTTCATAGTTTGCTTTTCTAAAATTGTAAACCTTAGCTTTAGTCATTACTTTTGGGGATTTAAAAAACACTTCAAATGAGACCATGTTGTGGTCTGAGTTTGCCAGTGGTTCTCTGACCTCTGTTTTAGTTATTCTATCTTCGTTATTTGAAAAGACTAAATCAAGGCATGCCTCCCCTCTAGTCGGTGCCTTGACAAATTGTGTTAGGAAGCAGTCATTTGTCATTTCCACCATTTCTATTTCATCCTTCGCGCTACCCATCGGGTTTTCCCATTTTATTTGGGGGAAGTTGAAATCCCCCATTAGTATGGCTTCTCCTTTGCTACACGCATTTCTAATGTCATTGTATAACAGATTATTGTGCTCACCGTCTGAATCTGGCGGTCTATAGCATGCTCCTATTATTATGCCCTTTGAATTTTTGTCCGTTATTCTGACCCATATTGATTCGGCTTTATTTTCTTTGTCCAGGTTTAACACCTGGGCTTCAAGACTGTTTCTTATGTATAGCGCTACCCCTCCTCCTCTTCTGTCCTGCCTGTCTTTCCTATACAGTGTATACCCACAAATATTATATTCGTCCCCATCACTCTCAGACAACCAAGTTTCTGTAACACCTATCACATCATAAGAACATAAGAACATAAGAAAGTTTACAAACGAGAGGAGGCCATTCGGCCCATCTTGCTCGTTTGGTTGTTAGTAGCTTATTGATCCCAAAATCTCATCAAGCAGCTTCTTGAAGGATCCCAGGGTGTCAGCTTCAACAACATTACTGGGGAGTTGATTCCAGACCCTCACAATTCTCTGTGTAAAAAAGTGTCTCCTATTTTCTGTTCTGAATGCCCCTTTTTCTAAACTCCATTTGTGACCCCTGGTCCTTGTTTCTTTTTTCAGGCTGAAAAAGTCCCTTGGGTCGACACTGTCAATACCTTTTAGAATTTTGAATGCTTGAATTAGGTCGCCACGTAGTCTTCTTTGTTCAAGACTGAACAGATTCAATTCTTTTAGCCTGTCTGCATATGACATGCCTTTTAAGCCCGGAATAATTCTGGTCGCTCTTCTTTGCACTCTTTCTAGAGCAGCAATATCTTTTTTATAGCGAGGTGACCAGAACTGAACACAATATTCAAGATGAGGTCTTACTAGTGCATTGTACAGTTTTAACATTACTTCCCTTGATTTAAATTCAACACTTTTCACAATGTATCCGAGCATCTTGTTAGCCTTTTTTATAGCTTCCCCACATTGTCTAGATGAAGACATTTCTGAGTCAACAAAAACTCCTAGGTCTTTTTCATAGATTCCTTCTCCAATTTCAGTATCTCCCATATGATATTTATAATGTACATTTTTACAGTACAAAACAATGTGGATACAATTTAAATGTATAAAATTTATTTTATAGACAAAAACTAAAATGTAAACTGTTGTTAAAAACTTTACAATTTTATAAGGTAACAGACAATGACCTAACAAGATGTTAAGTTTATTCAGTGTCATAAAATGCTGTCATGGAAATTATTTTGTTATAATTTTAACCCTGGTTTCACCCACACTAAAAATCAACTCATAATAGGTAGTTATCATTTCTGACTACGAAACAAAAAAAAAAAACATTATCAAATAGCTATAACATTACCATGATCCAGTAACATCTTCCTTGTTTTATCAATACAAATAATAGAGAAGTACAGTCTTGAGTTGCATTAATATATCTCTATCTGTTTTCTTTTTCTAACAGATTATCACTACCTTGTGTAGTTCTCTGTTTAACTAGTGAAACTTGTGCTTTAACACAAAATGTTATATATAAACACAGATGGCTAACTAATGCCACTATTTAATAAAACAAACCCAGCGTGTTTTTTTTTTGTTTGTTTTTTTTTTTTTTTTGGTATCCCTTTTTCTATTATTACTTCTTATAATTTCTTCAAAATTGTTCAGCATTTAAAAATGCAATGAAAAGGCAGGGTGCGAGCATGCATATTTATAAACAAACAAACAAACTAGTATTATAACACATTGAATGTTAAATGTAGCGGTACTGTGGTGGAATTAGCTTTCATTTTCAAAACAGCTAAGGTTGTAACCTTATCATTTATACAGTCATACAATGCAGGATTCAATGATACTGTGGCACTTTTTTTTTTTTTTTAAATCACTGTCTTTACAACGCCATTTCCACGTTTGTTTTATTTGAAGTGTTAAAGTTACATTTCAGTTTTCGTTTGCTTGTTCAGCTACAAAAGCACAAGTAAACCTCAAGTTAATACTTTATGAAAACATGTTGATGGCCACTGTTTACTGTGAAGAAAAGACAATAGCATGGAAGGAAAAAAATAAAGTTGACAACGCATTTTATTTATGTATTATTTATTTTGGGAATAAACAAAACAACATTTAACTTGAACTGCTATTTGGCATTCTTTGTTTTGTAGTTAATTTACTTGGGTACATTAAGTCGTACACAACTTAATATTTACTCCTGGGATATTTTTCTATTTTAACGTGTTACTGTCACAGATGGCTTTGTGTGGCGTGTAGGTGGTGAAATCAGACCAGCAAGTGAAAACCAAAAACACAGGAAGTACAGGTGAAACTGAAGCACTACGGCACAGTATTTTATTAATAAACAAAACATAAACAAACACTTTATACAAAACACAAAAACAAGGGGCATACTGACCAAAGTAAAAATAAACACTAACAAATAATTCTTACTAGAAAAAATGAGTACCTTGTTCTGTGGCTGGTAGCATACGCTCTTATTCCTTAACACTCTCGAATACTTTCTGTTTGTCTGAGCCCAGAGTGGATCTTTTGTACTGTCGGTGGAGCCTTAATTACCCATTAGACAATTACCTTATTAAGGCTCCGGCCACATTCCCACAGGCTTACTGGGATGGGGATTTAACCCCATCCCTGCCAGCTACACTTTACGAGACCAGCTTTTAGCCAATAACGTCGGACGGCTTTTGTCGTCCGCACACACATATACAATAATACTACTAATAACTATAATAAATAAATAAATAAATAAATAAATAGGCACAAGGCAAGGGCTAACCATCACACTTGACCCCCCTTGTTCGCAGCACACATGGCTCAACGCAGACGACATTCCGACGACAGATGTCCCCAGGCGACGGTGAGCCCAGGCGAGGCAGAGCCAGCGGCCACAGGGGAAGTACAGCCAGCGACCACAGGTGAGGCAGAGCTGGCAACCCCAAACGAAGCAGACTCAGCAGCCTTGGACGGTGCAGGACAAGGGATTTAACCACATCTCTGCTTGCTACACTTTACGAGACCAGCTTTTCGCTAGTGTCTGTCCACACTCACATATACAATAATAATAATCATAATAATAATACTACTAATAACAAATAATATACGCATAAATAAATAAATAGACACAAGGCGAAGGCTCCCATGACAGTTACATATTGTAAGGTCTTCTTGTAAAATAAAGGCGCACACTCAAGGCTACGGCCCGCCCCCTGCGGCTATGCTGTCTCTGCCTGCGTACAGAGCAATACAATAGTTTTTATTATTTTTTTGAAAAACGAACAAATATTCTAACGGATATTTAAATTCTGAACGAATATCTGAACATGAAAATCCTGTGTTCGTCCCAGCACTATATTATACAGTGCCCGAGTCCTGGCAGAATGCACCGGAATGGCATTCCACCACTTTTTTTGGAACCTTTTTGAAAACAAAAAGATGAGCAATGGTTTCAATGTAATGATACGCAATGCACTCAACACACCAGACTGCCTAAAAACATGCATGATTCTTGCATGATCTTTCTAGAGAGAGTGGACAAAGCCATACAACATGAAGAATAACTGCCCTCAGCACTACTGTTCAAATTTGACCCCACCTCTCCAGTCTCAGGGGCAGCCATTTGCTGTCTCCACCTCTCCAGCAGGGATTAACAATTTATCACATTTGATTTGGCTTCAGTAAATCTGGCTTTTAAAAAAAAAAAAAAAAACTTTACATACTTGGTGCATGTCTCTTTCTTCTGTGCTAAGCATAAACTTTGTTAAAGTAACGTTAATGTTTGGTTGCAAACATCCAAAAGGTTAGGAAATTGCAAGTTAAGGTAGCCACGCAACCTTAACTCTGCACCCTTATGTGTATGTTTGGCAATGTGCCCCGTCCCTGTGTGTATTTTTGTGTTATATGTTCCGTGTGGCGTGTTAATGTTGGTGTATAGGTATTGGTGCACGGGATATGAGTGATTTAAAATATATAGTTGTATTTAGTAATTTGTAATTGGTAATTGTATCCTAGCACAACAGTATATATACAGTGCCTATAGAAAGTCTACACTTTCCCCTTTCAAAATGTTCACCTTTTGTTGCCTTATAGCCTGGAATTAAAATGCATTAAAATAGCTTTATTTCATTTATCTACACATATTACACCTCTCGTTTGTAAACTTTCTTATGTTCTTATGTACCAAGTCAAAAACGTATTCTAAAAATTTGTAGAAAATTTATTAAAAATAAAAACTTACCCCCCTTGTAATAGCAATCCTAAATTAGCTCAGGTATAACCAATTACCTTCAAAATCACACACCAAGTTAAGTGGCCTCCACCTGTGTTATATTGTAGTGATTCACATGATTTCAGGATAAATTCAGCAGTTCCTGTAGGTTCCCTGTGCTGGGTAGTGCATTTCAACGCAAAGACTCAACCACGAGCACCAAGGCGCTTTCAAAAGTACTCCGGGACAAAGTTGTTGAAAGGCACAGATCAGGGGATGGGTATAAAAAAATATATCAAAGGCCTTGAATATCCCAAGCCAAGCATTCTAAAAACCGCTTGACCATGATGAGCTCCACCAGTCTTTGGTGGTGGTGGTTGCATCCGGATTCAGTCATCCCATGGCATAATCCTTCAGATGATGGGCAGTGGTCCTGGGATGTTCGTCCGTCACAAAGATCTCCTACCAGAATTTTCGTCAGGAGCCCTCCGGAGTAGCCCCCACTTGAGGGAGGATAACCACCTTTAGAGTGGGGTAGTCCATCATCCTGGCCGGGGACAAAGTTCTCGCCACCGCCTAAGCCTCCCCCGTCAGCTGAGGCAGGAGGTAGCTAGCCAACTTTTCCTGCGGCCACTGAGCCGATATTTCCATGGCCTCGAACACGTCCAGATAAGCCTCTGGACGGTACTCGGCCGTCATCTTGGTGGGCCGTTGTAATCCAGGGTCTTGTCCAACAGCCCTTGCACCTTCCTGCACAGCCACCATCATCGTTTGGTGCAAGAGGTCCATCATAGCGGCAAACTGCTTGTGATCCATTCTGCTCCTAGTATTGCAATGCCACGTCTAAGCAGAACTAGTGAATCCTACTACTGACACCACATGTGAGAGGATGGGCTATCAGATTTGCAGGTACTTCTTTTATTGTTCTGAGCACACTCTTAAACTCGGGAGATGTTTAAGGAGGACATAGATGTTTTAAACTCCTGTAAGTGGATTGTTTGTGCACTAGGCTTACTATATGTCCAGACAACTTTTTAATAATCAAGAAAATCACACAGACTAATTTAATTTGAAGTTTGAATGAAGCAGATCAGTAATAGTGCTCCTTCAGTTTATTAAATGCTTAAAAGTGGATTGGGTGGTTGCAGGCCAAAGCTAACCCCAAGTAATAGTCAGTCTGGGTGTTTCCAGTGCCTTTACAGGTTTAACAGCATTAACCCCTTGCACTCCTATGTCGGACCAGGTCCGACATTGTAATTTTCCCTTTCCAGTCCAATGTTGGACCCTGTCCGACATCATCAAAAAAACGTCAAGCACAGGTCTCTAGTCATTTTTTCTCTGGAAAAAGCAGAGAAAACCTTTCAATGGCCGAGTGAGACCGATAGGAGCCAAGAGAAGCTGAAAAGAAGGGGGCGGATCTGAGCAATACACATAGCCCCTGCACCACATTGATAACATGGACATAAACAAACAGGATAGATGCTTCCGCACCCAGTGCTCAAAGAATATCACAGACATTTGCAGAGCTTTTTGAGATGTTATAGTAATAAAATAATGACTTGGGACGTGTTATTGAGGAGTTTGGTGATAAAACGAGTGATCAGGAAATGATTTATTAGTATGCACGACTATGAAGAGGTATGTGAAAAATACAGTGAGTGGGGCTTGGCTGGAGATGCAGTACTGAGTGTCCTTTTGATATGCAGTGCCTTTTAAACCTGTTTCACTGTGGAAAAAAAACAAACTTTTAAACATCGTGTCTAAAATAAAGAGTGTGTATGAAAATAAATTGTACCTGACGCGCCTGATAGGCGCTGAATAAATGGACCGCTAAGGGTTAATACTTCAGTACACTAATACAGGTATGGTTATCATATGTTTAACCCTTAGGCTAGCCATGCAAAAAGCTAAAGCGCCCACAGCTAAATACTAAAACATTCAATATATCATTCTCCAAAGCTATAACATACTTTCTATACCTCATAGCAATAAATGAGATATAAATTCAAAATGGTTCATAACTTCCGATATGTGGAAATGTAGTTGTAGCATTTAACATAAAAACAAGAGCTGTCTTCAAAAGGCAGATACTTCTAAACACGATCAAACAGCAATCAGCCTTTCAGAGATCTTCAGAGCAGGGATTACCTCAGCTTGTAGTGCCACATTGAGTGATACTTGACTGGGGTTTTACCTCAGCTTTTATAGAGCTTTTTCTCCATTTAATACATCAGAAGACCCAATTAAATCAAATTATTTGCTCTGTTTTGACAGCTTCTATCTTTAAGTCAAAAATATGTCTGAAAAGTACTGGTGAGTCCTTTTTCAAAATTAATTTAATGTAAGCTCATGGTTCACTACCTTCCACCCCTCCTTTCCTTAAAAATTTGATGAACTGAAGTTCACAGGCTCCTTTCTACCAAGTACAATACAGATATATGTGTATATATGAGATTGCGTGAAGCTGGCCTAACTGGAAGAATTGCTGCAAAGAAACCATTGTTAAGCATGCAGAATAAAAGGAAGAGACTTGACTGGGCCATAAATACAGAAACTGGACGTTTGAGGAGTGGAAGTCGGTCATATGGACCGATGAGTCATAATTTGAAATATTTGTGTCCAACCGCTGAGCATTTGTAAGACGCAGAGAGGGTGAGTGCATGAGTTCTGCATGTGTGGTTCCCACTGTCAAGCATGGAGGAGGCAGTGTCATGGTCTGGGGTTGCTTTGTTTGTGACAGAGTTGGTGATCTTTACCAAGTCCATAGCAAGCTCAACCAGCATGGCTATCATAGCATACTTCAGAGGCATGCCATTCCAAGATTTAGAGACAATTTTCAATTTTCTTGAGCATTGCTTTGATACTCCTTATGTTTTGTATATTGTAACATGTGTTTTCATTTTCAAGTATTTACAGAAACGTATACGACGAAAACATTTTCAGTTATGAAAAAAACCTAGTTTCCAGCAAGTGTACTCAAACTTTTGACTGGTAGTGTGTGTGTGTGTGTGCATATATATATATATATATATATATATATATATATATATATATATATATATATATATATATATATATATATATATATATATACACACACACACACACACACACACACACACACACATACATACAGGTAGTGGACAAAAAAAAAAAATTAAACACCAGTGTAAAGTCACTAAATAGGGTGTTGAGCCACCAAGTGCTGCCAGTACGGCCTATATGTGACATGGCATAGAATCTACCAGCCTCTGGAATTCTGCAGGAGGCATGAGGCACCATTCCACGAGAAAGTCAATCAATTCACACCTGGTTGATGGAGGTGGAAAATGCTGTCTCAGGCGTCATTCCAAAATATCGCATAAATGCTCGATTGGGTTCAGATCTGGTGACTGAGAAGGACATGACATATGGATAACATCCGTGTCATGCTCATCAAACCACTGAGCGACAACACATGCTCTGTGGATGAGGGCATTGTCATCCTTGAAGACCCCCCCCCCCGACAGGAAAGAAATGCTGCAACATGGGGTGCACTGAAACCTGACTATGGTGTCCCACTCTGTGGAGTTCTCAGCGGACTGTTTTTGATGAAACTGGCTTCTCGCGCCCCAGCTTGAAATTTGCAGTCAGTTGATCTGCAGTTGCTCGCCTGTTTTGCCTTGCACTTCAAATTAATGCATGGATATCACGATCCTGGAGTATGCGCTTCCTCCCACTGTTGCCCTTTGCTGTTGGTGTCTTTCCCTCGGAGTTCTAGTCTGACCTCACCTTAGACACCATTGCTCGTGAAACATCAGCAAGTTGAGTCTTGGTCACTGAAGCTTCTGCCAAACTCGCCCCAACAATCAGCCTCTTTCAAAGTCACTGAGGTGTCCTCTTGCAGCCACGCTAGCTGTAATTATAGGCAACCAGGCCTGTCCAGAATTTTTAAACATGTTCAGATATCCTGTGGCATTCAAACTTTGCTCCAGTTTTATCAAGGGGTCCAATGTGTGCCATGAAAACACACCCCACACCATCACACCACCACCAGCAGCCTGCAATGTTGACATTACTTTATCTCTAACTTCTGTAGAATGCTCTTTGGTCTTCATTTTCCTTCAGATTCACATCCTTACCAATGGTCCTTCAACAGTGGGGTTTTTATCCAGAAAATGTCACAGCAACTTTAATGGTTCACAGGTGGGGGCCAATGGTAAGGTAATTGTGTCCTTGGTAGAGCAATTTCTTTCATCGGTGCAAACTGGAAGCTTCCACAGGACAGGGGTTGAATACTTATGCAAGCAAGATATTTAAATGTTTAATTTTTCTTAAAAAATTTTCCAAACATAAAACCAATGTCACCTTACAATAATTGATTCTGAGTTTCAGTGTTTAAAAATAAAATATCAAACAGAACGAAATTTCAATGTACCATTTGTAATTCGGTAATATGAGAAAATTGGACAGGGGTCTGAATTCTTTTGCAAGGCTCTGTGTGTGTGTGTATATATATATATATATATATATATATATATATATATATATATATATATATATATATATAGAGAGAGAGAGAGAGAGAGAGAGAGAGAGAGAGAGAGAGAGAGAGAGAGAGAGAGAGAGAAAAATACATGTAGAGAGGTATTTTCCAATAACACCCACTCTGTTTAATCATTCCAACCCGGATGTAAAATTTATTTCCCTCAATAGCTTGGATTTGCTTCATGTGTAGATGTGTTTTAACAAAATATTGGAGAAAGACTGTAGGGGTTTAACACTGAGCCTTTGAATAAAACCACTAAGCATACAGTGGCCAGTCCAGTTATTTTCTTTAAAATTCAGGCTATAATGAACATGTTAAATAAAATAGTCTCATATTAACTGTACCATTGTAAGACTAAGCCTGACCTCTCTCTGTGTCTACAAAAACCCTGGTTCAAACAGGTTTCAGACACCCCATTTACCTGCCTAGTTTTTTAATTGATATGAAACTGTACTGTATATACACTGAACAAAAATATAAATGCAACGTGCAACAATTTCAAAGATTTTACAGTTACAATTCATATTAGGAAATCAGTCAATTGAAATAAATTCATTAGGCCCTAACCTATGGATTTCACATGACTGGGAATACAGATATGCATCTGTTGGTCACAGACACCTTAAAAAAAAAAAAAAAAAAAAAAAGTTAGGGGCGTGGATCAGAAAACCAGTCAGTATCTGGTGTGACCACCATTTGCCTCATGCAGTGCAACACATCTCCTTCGCATAGAGTTGATCAGGCTGTTGATTGTGGCCTGTGGAATGTTGTCCCACTCCTCTTCAATGGCTGTGCGAAGTTGCTGGATATTGGCAGGAACTGGAATACGCTGTTGTACACATCGATCCAGAGCATCCCAAACATGCTCAGTGGGTGACATGTCTGGTAAGTATGCAGGCCATGGAAGAATGGCGGCGGATGATCACTGTGCATTCCAATTGCCATCGATAATGCTATTGTGTTTGTTGTCCGTAGCTTATGCCTGCCCATACCATAACCCCACCGCCACCATGGGGCACTCTGTTCACAACGTTGACATCAGCAAACCGCTTGCGCACACGACGCCATACACTCTGTCTGCCATCTGCCCGGTACAGTTGAAACCGGGAGTCATCCGTGAAGAGCACACTTATCCAGCGTGCCAGTGGCCATAGAAGGTGAGCATTTACCCACTGAAGTCGGTTACGACTCCAAATTGCAGTCAGGTCAAGACCTTGGTGAGGATGACGAACATACAGATGAGCTTCCCTGAGACGGTTTCTGACAGTTTGTGCAGAAATTCTTTGGTTGTGCAAACCCATAATTTCATCAGTTGTCCGGGTGGCTGGTCTCAGACGATCTCGCAGGTGAAGAAGCTGGATGTGGAGGTCCTGGGCTGGTGTGGTTACACGTGGTCTGCGGTTGTGAGGCCGGTTGGACATACTGCCAAATTCTTTAAAACGACGTTGGAGGCGGCTTATGGTAGAGAAATGAACAGCCAATTGCACGCTCCCTCAAAACTTGAGACATCTGTGGCATTGATGTTGTGTGACAAAACTGCACATTTTAGAGTGGCCTTTTATTGTCCACAGCACAAGGTGCACCTGTGTAATGATCATGCTGTTAAATCAGTTTGTTGATATGCCATACCTGTCAGGTAGATTGATTATCTTGGCAACGGAGAAATGCTCATCAACAGGGATGTAAACAAATTTGTGCACAAAATTTGAGAGAAATAAGCTTTTTATGCATTTGGAAAATTTTAGTTGGAAAGTTTTAACATTGCTTCCCTTGATTTAAATTCAACACTTTTCACAATGTATCCAAGCATCTTGTTGGCCTTTTTTTATAGCATCCCCAAATTGTCTAGTCAACAAAAACTCCTAGGTCTTTTTCATAGATTCCTTCTCCAATTTCAGTATCTCCCATATGATATTTATAATGCACATTTTTATTTCCTGCGTGCAGTACCTTACACTTTTCTCTATTAAATGTCATTTGCCATGTGTCTGCCCAGTTCTGAATCTTGTCTAGATCATTTTGAATGACCTTTGCTGCTGCAACAGTGTTTGCCACTCCTCCTACTTTTGTGTCGTCTGCAAATTTAACAAGTTTGCTTATGAAACCAGAATCTAAATCATTAATGTAGATTAGGAATAGCAGAGGACCTAATACTGATCCCTGTGTTACCCCATTGGTTACCACACTCCATTCTGAGGTTTTTCCTCTAATAAGTACTTTCTGTTTTCTACATGTTAACCACTCCCTAATCCATGTACATGTGTTTCCTTTAATCCCTACTGCGTTCAGATTGAGAATTAAACTTTTGTGCGAGACTTTGTCAAAAGCTTTCTGGAAATCTAAATAAACCATGTCATATGCTTTGCAATTATCCATTATCGATGTTGCATCCTCAAAAAAATCAAGCAAGTTAGTTAGACACGATCTCCCTTTCCTAAAACCATGTTGACTGTCTCCCAGGACCCTGTTACCATATAGGTAATTTTCCATTTTGGATCTTATTATAGTTTCCTTAAGTTTGCATATAATAGAAGTCAGGCTTATTGGTCTGTAGTTACCTGTTTCAGTTTTGTGGATCGGTATTACGTTTGCAATTTTCCAGTCTGTCGGTACAGCCCCTGTGTCAAGAGACTGTTGCATAATCTTGGTTAGTGGTTTGTAAATAACTTCTTTCATTTCTTTGAGTACTATTTGGAGGATCTCATCCAGCCCAGGGGATTTGTTTATTTTAAGAGCTTCTTGTCCCGTTAACACTTCTGCCTCGGTTATGCTAAAGTTATTTAAAACTGGATAGGAACTGATTGACATGTGGGGCATGTTGTCCGTATCCTCCTTTGTAAAAACTTGTGAAAAGTAATCATTTAATATATTTGCTATTTTTTTTCTTCATCTGTGATTTTGCCATTTATATCTCTTAGACATTTAACCTCCTCTTTGAATGTTCTCTTGCTGTTGTAATATTGGAAAAACATTTTGGAATTGGTTTTAGCCCCCTTAGCAAAGTTCATTTCTATTTCTCTCTTGGCCTTTCTAACTTCCTTTTTGACTTGCGTTTGCAGTTCTGTGTACTCTTTCTGCGTACTTTCTTTTTGGTCCTTTTTTAATGCTCTGTAAAGTGTCTTTTTTCGCTGAATATTTTTTTTAATTGCTCTATTAAACCATTTTGTCAATTTAGTTTTACATTTAGATTAGTCTACTTTAGGGATGTAATTGTTTTGCACCTCTAGTACTACATTTTTGAAGAACAGCCATCGTTTTTCTGTGGGTGTTTTCTCTATTTTACTCCAATCTACTTCTGTTAGTATTTGTTTCATACTGTGGCAGGAAATGGCGTTGTGGTGACTCAGACCAGAAGAAAGCAAAACCAAAAACAAAAGGTACATTGCAGTGGCGTATGCGCAGTTTTATTTAAAGCGAACAAAAAATAAATAAAATATTTAAACAAAAATAAACATTTGCTCGCAGAGCAGAAATAAAACAATTAAACAAAATAAATCTCGAACACAAATAATGAATTAAGGTCTGGCTGGACAGTAGCCTTCACAGATCTTTATAGTCTTAAATTTAGTTTCTCCTCTCTCACTCCTCGCTCGCTCGCTCTCATTCCTTCTCTGAACACCCACCCAGAGTGCAGAGAGCTGCAGGTATTTATACAGGTGACCATCTCCCGATTAGTAACAAAATAGTCACTTAACTAATTCGGGAGATGGCCACCTTCTGCACAAGTTTTATAATGTGGATGGGGCTTCCCATCAACGCTACAAAACAATAACAAAACTAAAGCACAGCTACGCTGTCATACAAAATAATAAACAAACAAAACGCATGGCAGTTTGCCGTCATCGATAAAAACATAAATATAAAACAATAAATACAGAGGGCGGAGGGGGAGACCCCGTTCTAAAAATAAACAAACAATACAATTAAATAGCAGGGCTTTCCTACCTCCCTGCTACACATACCTTCATAGTTTGCTTTTCTAAAATTGTAAACCTTAGCTTCAGTCATTACTTTTGGGGTTTTAAAAATCAATTCAAATGAGACCATATTGTGGTCTGACTTTGCCTTTGGTTCTCAGACCTCTGTTTTAGTTATTCTGTCTTCGTTATTTGAAAAGACTAAATCAAGGCATGCCTCCCCTCTAGTCGGTGCCTTGACAAATTGTGTTAGGAAGCAGTCATTTGTCATTTCTACCATTTCAATTTCATCCATCGTGCTCCCCACCAGGTTTTCCCATTTTATATGGGGGAAGTTGAAATCCCCCATTAGTTTGGCTTCTCCTTTGCTACACGCATTTCTAATGTCATTGTATAACAGATTATTTTGCTCACCGTCTGAATCTGGCGGTCTATAGCATGCTCCTATTATTATACCCTTTGAATTTTTGTCCGTTATTCTGACCCATATTGATTCAGCTTTATTTTCTTTGTCCAGGTTTAACACCTGGGCTTCAAGACTGTTTCTTATATATGGCGCTACCCCTCCTCCTCTGCTGTCCTGCCTGTCTTTCCTATACAGTGTTGTAGCAAAGTGGTTGGTAAGGGGAACAGATGTAGCGGTGAAGCAATGCAGGAGTGATGAACAGACAACAGTGATTCAGTGAACAAGTGTTTATTTGTGCTGTTTCCAGGTCTGGTGACCGTCAAATAATAAATCCCTGGCTGTACACAGCAATATGTAAAGCGCGGGGATGGTGAACACAGTACAGTCTCACACACAAACAAAGGCACAGTCACCAGTCCTGGGTGATATTCAAACGTGCAGGTGCTCTGTGCAGTGGTGCTCCGGATAGTGCTTTACGTGGCGATAGCTCCGGAGGTGTGCGTTAACTGTCTAGTGGTGCGAAAAAGACAGACAATTATAAACAAACAAAGACAACACACAACACGCAATACACTCTGAGAGCTCCTCTCTCAGTCCTTCTCTCCTCACGTTACCCAAACGAAGGAAAAGATCAGCGTTACCCTGGCCCCTATATGTAATCCCGCATGATATCTAGGTAAACGGTTGCAGCTGCCTTATTACTTGCAGGTGCCTCTCGTTTACCTTTCAAATCAATACAGTCTTACAACAGAGTCGCGCTTCTTTCCAGGCTGACCCACTTCCCTGACCCGGAAACGAACTGTCAGGCCAGCCCTTCCAGATACTTCTCCTCTCGTTCTTTAGCGCCCTCACAGGTCGGGAGGAAGATTCATCACCAGAACTCATCTTTCCGTCACAAGTGTATACCCACAAATATTATATTCGTCCCCATCACTCTCAGACAATCAAGT
Source organism: Polyodon spathula (assembly GCF_017654505.1). Lineage (NCBI taxonomy): Eukaryota > Metazoa > Chordata > Actinopteri > Acipenseriformes > Polyodontidae > Polyodon > Polyodon spathula. The sequence continues at coordinate 46,631,178 of NC_054538.1, forward strand.
TTCTGTAACACCTATCACATCATAGTTACTTGTTAGTGCAGTAGCTTCAAGTTCTAAAATTTAGTTTCTGATACTTCTAGCGTTTAGTTAAATACATTTAATGGTTGTCGTACCTGAGTTGTTGTCCTTGTTTTGATATGGTCTCCCTTCTGTTTTTTTGTTGATTTTTCCTCCCTTCCTTTCTAGTTTAAATGCTTCTGAACCTGCTCGAGGATCTTTTCTCCAAGTAGACTGGTTCCCTTTTTATTTAAGTACAGTCCGTCCCGTCTATGCAGATAGTCCTCGTTGTAGAATGTGGTCCTATGATCAAGATAAGTGAAGCCTTCCCGTGTGCACCACGTCTTCAGCCAAGTGTTTAGATTAATTATTTCCAGGTGTCCATATGGTCCTTTGCAAGGTGCCGGCAGTATACCAGAAATTACCAAAGTTTTGGTCTTGTCTTTTAATTTCCTTCCTAGCTCTCTGAATTTGTTTTGCAGGGATTTTGGTCTGTCTCTTCCAATGTTGTTTGTACCGATGCGGACGACTACTACCGGGTCGTCTCCTGTTCGTTCTAGGAACCTGTACACGTTCTTAGTGATGTGCTTGACAGAGGCTCCCAAAAGGCTGTTGTAGTAAGGGGGGTCCAAACTGCGAATTGAACATTCGCTCGTTTAGTGTTTCTCAATATGGAACCGCTAAATAACAAAGAGTTATAACCTGCTTGGCGAGTCGGACTGGTGAGTGGGACTTTATTTATGCTTGACTCACTGTGGGCAGAACTAAATACGAACCGCTCAGCCAGACCACTCACTCCGCAGAACTAAATGTGAACCTTTCAGCCTGACCACTCACCCTGCAGATCTAAATACGAACCGCTCAGCCAGACCATTCACTCCGCAGAACTAAATACGAACCGCTCAGCCTCTCCACTCACCCCCCAAAACTAAGTACGAACCGCTCAGCACTCTACTCACATATTTTTTATTTTTTAGGGGGAAACTTCAGGTAATCCGTGGCTGAGGGCAGCCCTTCCTCCAGGCTCTAAGCAGTCAACACCCGTTACTGTACTCGTCACCCAAAACAAAATTCGCTGTACTTTCTTATTTGTAACACAAGCTTTTTATGCGACTTGCCTGTATGACATAGTTGTGTTTTGGGCGGAAACGTCCTTTGCAGAAAAGCAACCAAGTTTACAATTTTTAACTGTAATATGTTATTTCAACAATAGTAATTATTTGTGTAATAGTTTAACTTTTTTTAACATATATTAATTCAGGAGGCATGCAGCAGGGGGCTTCCAATTTCCTGTCAATTAGTACCTATTTTCTATTTAAGCCCTGATCACTTACACCTTTGCTGTCTAACGTTTCGTTTTGAATCCTGACCGGTAGAGGTACGCGTTACTCTGCTTAAAAACTAATAAAAAATATATATAATTTATTTATTTATTTTTTCCCCTTTTTCTACGAAGATCAGCTTCAAATATATACTTATTCGCAAGCTTACCTGCCTCCACTGGTCTGTCTCTGTTCGACCTCCCGTCCCTCCTCTTCCCGGCTTCTGACTGCACCAACGTCGCCAGCCCACCTTGTTTCCACCCAGTCTTCAGCCAGACAACCGCGCAGCTCCAAGCGCGGCTCTACCAGCCAGCCCCAGCCTCAGCTTCATTATAAAGATTGGACGACACCTAAACTGCTGAAAGTTCTCTTCAAGAAGGCTATCCCTATCCCCGTCGGCGGAGACCATATGTCCCTGTTTCTTGCTTATTGCGAAGCCTTATCAGCCGAGCCAATTTTTCCACCCCACCTGCAATCTTCGGCCGTCAGGCCCTCCCCTTCCACTATTCTCGCAGCTCCCATCCTGACTGCGCATGTGCAAGTCCCTGCTCACGCAGTCCAGCTCCCCCTGCCTGTGCAAGCAGTTCAGCCAGTGCAGCCAGTACAGCCAGCGCAGCCACAGCTTCTGCAACAGCAGTTATGCGCTTTGCCCGTCCCCTCAACCAGCGATTCCTCTCATGACATGTTTAATCAGCTGCAAACTTTGCTCCAGCCTCTCATAGACTCTCAGCTATCTCTCAGTGCTCGTCTTGACAAACTCTCAGCTATTTCTCAGCGCTCGTCTTGACGAATTGGAGAACCTTGCCTCAGCCACTGTATCAAGCTCCTCTTCTCCTCGTACTATTGCCAACCATTCTATTTCTCCAAAAAGTCGGAAGCAAGTAATTGAAGGTATCCAAGTTCCGTCATCTGGTCCCAACTGCTTCCCCAGCCCCTCTCCAATCCCTCAGTTTCATCAGCTGTTACTAGACTGAACCCTACCCTCAGCAACCTTCTACAATCCGCCCAACACTACATGTCTGCAGTCCTCGTCCCTTCTTCAAGAGCTTCTTATTCTACAGTGTGGTCAGCATTCCTAACCTTCTGCGCTCATAATCACGTCTATCCTATTCCTTTGAATCAAGACTGGAATTTGGCCTTCATCATCCATGCTAGGGAATCTCTGCATCTCTCCCCAGCTTCCATTAAATCTTACATTTCAGGAATACAATATCACTACCACATCATGTCCGTGCCTTCTCCCTCCATCCTCTCTATACCAGCAGTTCGTCTGACCCTCTGCGGAATCCTCAAAAGTTTCCCCCTGCCGTACCTTCATGCCTGCCTATATCAACAGACATTCTCCATTCACTCATCTCTACTCTTTGGAAAGGCTGCTTCTCTCCCTATGAGCATCTACTCATGGAGACCATCTGCCTCACAGCTTTCTTCAGCTTTCTCAGACGCTCCGAATTCACAGTTCCCTCAGCTTCTTGCTTCCCCTCGGTGGGTATTCGTTTATGTGACCTCTCTTCTATTTCTAACTCCTATTTCCTTCTTTGGCTGTGCACTTCAAAGACAGACCAACTCCAGCGCGGTCAGTTCATTCAGCTTTCAAGGACCAAGTCTGCTATCTGCCCTTTTTCAGCAATGTCAAGGTATCTCTCATGCAGGAAACCCTGACCCCCCCCCCCCTCTGGACCCTCTATTCATGAATTCTTACCGATCTATCGTCACTCGTCTCTGGTTCTCAACCCACCTCTCCACCCTCCTCTTCAGTACAGGCCTCCCTCCTCAGCTTTATTCACCCCATTCATTCCGTATCAGTGCAGCCACCTCCGCTGCAAGGGCCAGCTTCAATCAGAGCCTGATCAACACCATGGGGCGCTGGTCCTCTTCTGCAGTGGATTCTTATGTTCATTCATCTCCCTCCGACATAATCACAGCCCATTCCAAAATTGCTGGTATGCCCGAAGTGGGGGGCTGCCTGTCTGTCGGAGCCACTAGAGATTTTCCCCTAATTAGATTCAGGGGTTTCTTCCTCTCCACTGAGCAGCAGGTATACACAGTCATATCCTACTAAATTTACTAACCATCCTCCTATTTGTCCCATTTGTCTTTCTAGTCTTTTGTTTATGTTATGCGCTGTCATGTACTCTCTTTTGTTTGCCTCACGGTGTGGGAGATTTGGTGAAGAGCCGGGAGTCCATCCTTCTGGGGGGCAAGTGATCATCACTTCCCCGACCTCGGCAGGCTTCAGCCTCCCTTGACCTTCAGGGGGGTTATCACCATGTGAGTCAGAGCGGACCCCCGGCCACACTCTGTTCTTTCGCAGCTCCTGCGCTTATCTTGCCTCACTCACGGCTGTTCTATACTCTGTCTCTGTTCGGGATGTGGCTACTCATGCTCGAGTCCCATACTAACCTCTATGCCTTGTTCTTATCTCGGGTCCCAGGCAGCGTGAAGTCTCGGCCAATTGGAGGTTTAACGAGCGCCCCTCTACAGAAGTCTGAGACACTGGGTACCTCTCCCTCTCTATCTGCTTTTGTGTCCCGGTCTTCTGGGACCGTCTTCCTCTGAGGGGCGGCTCCCCAAGTCATAACCCTCATATATGTTTTCGGTTGCTAGGTTCTGCGGCCCTGGGTTCGTGTCGGCAGTGCCACCTTCAGTCAGTGACTGCTTTCTGTATCCTGTCTTTGGTTGCTAGGTCCTTCGGCCCTGGGCTCGTGTCGGCATCGCCGCCCTCAGTCAGTGACCACTTTCTGTATCCTGTCTTCGGTTGCTGGGTCCTTCGCCCCTGGGCTTGTGTCGGCATCGCCGCTCTCAGTCAGTGACCACTTTCTATCCTAGCTTCCATGTCCAGCTTCGCTGGTCTGCTACTAGAGTGGGCCTCGCCTGCTCTTCTATCCTAGGTCCGGTCCTTTCTAGCCAGCACTCTGTCCTACTTACCGCTCCCTTCTGCTTCTTCTCCCCTATCTCTACCCCCCAGCTCACGCCTCGTGAATTGTATCTTCCAGTGCACATTGCCCTAAAACGCATCCCAGCTCAAATTCTGTAAATTTCATATATTTAAAAAAAAAAGATCTTTAAGTAAGAAATCTGAAATAAACATTACATTTGTTTTTGCTTGTAGACCTCCTAAGTAGCCTATTTAGCTTTAAAATAACACTTTTCTGAAACAAACAAAGCCGTACGAAGACAAAATCCTGCTTTTTTCACAAGTTTTTTTTTTTTTTTTTACTTCTTTAGATGTCAGTTTGGTTTTGTTATTTACATCATTAACACTTTCAATTTGTAATGCAGAATGCATCAATATAATTTTACAATTTTATTGTAAGTGGAAGTTTCTGAAGCAGTTACGTGGCTTGGTACCAGTTACAATGCACAGCCACACATGGCATTTTTCACGCCAGACTGTGGTTTGCCTTCTGGTCTTTCACGTGCGGTGTATCCAATACGTACAATTAAACTTGATATAAACTAAATAAATAAGCATATTTTTTATTGGCTTTAACATTACCCTGTCTACTCATTGATTGATTAAAAATAGAAACTGAAATGTGTTACACTTTTGTGATGTGAAAAAATATGTAAAAACATTTCAACTTCTCACTCTGTTGTCCCCACATGGACGGGAAGCAGACATGACATTTACCAATGAGATAACTGAGAAGCAGATGCTAGAGATTTTGCATGGATGCTAAATGCAATGTATCTTGTGGGATCTAATGCCCAGTTTGTTCAAACAAAGAAACATGACTGAGAGTGTTTTTTTAAGGAGGGTGTATCCTGTGGTCCACAAGATCACTTTAAGGGTTTAAATTAAGCACTTGCTTGGTAGCACATACAACTTTGAATATTTAAACTTAGGACTGCTATACAGACTAACATCCTTATGCATTTACTAAAGTTATCATATGAAGTTTCTTATTTATTTAAATATTTTCATTTTTTCTTACTATAGTAGAACCACAAACCTATTTTAGTTGCATTGTTTCTGGCACATTAACTGTGCTTAATAGAGTTTGCCATTCTGTTCTGGATCGTAATGTTTGAGGTTCTGAGTCTAATTAAAAAATATGCTTTTGCCCAGAGGCATATTTAAGAGAGGTTTGGAACTTTCAGCAGGTCGGCCTGACCTTTTGATACAAGTAGCTCTCTTTACAGACCTTACATATTCACTAATAACATTTTTCTGCTATTATACTAGAATAAACAGGAATATAGAATAGAACAATACACCCTCACCCAACCTCTCTGTCATTGACAGGCGGATTTCACAGGGCTCCTGACCTCCCTGTAGGATCGTGCATGCGTCAGATAGCCAGCACAGACCTCGCCCTGCCACAGGGCTCTATAGAGGTCCAACAATATATTTTTTCCTCTTTTGATAAAGCACATTTACTAATAGAAAGGAAAAGATAAGGCTATATTATACATAATGTTAAAAAAGGTTTAAAAAGTACACAGTTAAGTTAAAAAAAAAAAAAAAAAAAGGATATTATATATAATATATACTTTTTTTTCTAAATATATTTTCTTTTACCTTGTTGTACTGTCAGAATGCGTTTGGGAGCTCTAGACTGATAAAATAGCTTAACAATGCATTCAGCTATCTCTGAGGCTCATTTGGATTTGAGTGGGAAGCCTTCAGTCCATTTAGTAAAATAATCTGTTACTGTACAGATATATTCATGTGTTCTTGAGGTTTTGGCCAGCTTGCCAATTATGTCCATCCCTAGAAGCACCCATGGTTCTTTAACCTTTACAAAAACAAAAAGAAAATGATTTTGGCAAATGCCATTCTTGAGGTTTGTGCTAAACTTAAGAGTATCTCCTGCAGCAGGCATTAATACTTGTCAAACATGCTTTAAAATTATAATGTAAACATTATGACAATGTGTAAGGCAAACTTGTTTGTACTGTTTTAAAATATTTACTTTTAATTTGTAAAACACATACATAGGCCTTAATACTTTTAATACTTTTACCCATTTACCGATGTCAACATTCATAGCAGGCCATTAATAACACTGGGATATGGAATTACATGTTTTTTTGAATCCCACAGTGTGCCCCTATTGGACTGCTATGGAATTCTAAAAAAAATGTAATTTGCTTCTTTAACTGTAGAAACTACTTTGGCTGTCCTTTTCTTGCCATCTTCTTTGAAGCTGACATAATAGTACTAAGAACACAAGCAAATCATGATTTACAGGCAGTGGACAAAAAAAATGGAAACACCTAGGTAAATGAGGGACACCAAGTATATTGGAAGAAAGGGCTTTCACACAGGTGTGGCTCATGCGTTAATTAAGCATATAACATGCCAGCATGCTTAGGGTCATGTGTAAAAATGCTGGACAGGCTTGGTTGCCTACAATTATAGCCAGCATGACTGCAAGAGGAGACCTCAGTGACTTTGAAAGAGGGGTGATTGTTGGGGCACGTTTGGCTGGAGCTTCAGTGACCAAAACAGCTCAACTTGCTGTTGTTTCACGAGCAACAGTGTCTTAAGGTGATGTCGGCATGGAACTCCGAGGGAAAGACATCATCAGCAAAGGGCAGGGAAGGGTTCCTGGCATGGTTTGGGTGCACTCATTCCCTTAGAAGGCAAAGTCAATGCTAATCGCTAATCTGGGGGGGGGGGGGGGGTGTCTTCCAGGATGACAATGCCCCCATCCACAGAGCATGTGTGGTCGCCCAGTGGTTTGATGAGCATGACACTGACGTTATCCATATGTCATGGCCTTCTCAGTCACCAGATCTGCACCCAATCGAGCATTTATCGGATTTTCTGGAATGATGCCTGAGACAGTGTTTTCCACCTCCATTAACCAGCCATGAGTTGATTGACTTTGTTGTGGAAGAATGGTGCCGCATCCCTTCTGCAGAATTCTAGAGGCTGGTAGACCCTATGTCATGGCGCATACAGGCCGTAATGGCCGCACGTGGTGATCCAACGCCCTATTAAGTGAATTTACACTGGTGTTTCCATTTTTTGTCCACTACCTGTACATGGCAAATACAAGGTTCCTGTTGTCGGTATTTACTGATCAAGCAGCTTTTCCTAAATGCAATGGTTACCACTGGTTTTCAGAACTTTATGAAAGCAACAATACCATGTTCACAGAAAACTGTTATATCTTCAAAAACACTTGCTTTTGGTTGTTTTGCCAGTTGTTCTTCTTTTGTGGTATAATTTTATCTTTGTCGTATTTTACTGTACTTTTGCTTTATTTTTTACTGTTTGCGGTAAATAGTGATACTCTTTAGTAAGTGGTAGAAAGGACAGATGTACGGAGCATTATAAAAGTAAAAATGAAATAGTTAATTTGTTAATTAATTTGTCAATTCATAAGTTAATTCGGAAATTAATTCTTATAGTTATAAATTCATTTTTAAATTTATAAATTAATTCTTAAATGTATACATTCATTTGTAAGTTAATTTGTCAATTCTTAAGTTAAATCGTAAATGAGCTGTTTGCCAATGTTTGAACATTGTCAATCTCACGACGGGGTGTCTACAATCGATAGTCTGCCAAAGGCTGTTTATGCTTTCGTGATGTCACTGTTTTTCCTATTTAGTGTATGTCTGCAGACTGGAGGCTCATGAACAGTTCAGCTGAATATCATTAGCACGTGTGGCGTCAACTGAATTTATTTAAGGCCAGTAGTATATTAAACCTTTGGATACCGCCGCGCACAATTTACCCCCAGGCTGTGACAGACCGGCATAGTTAGTACAAACGTTTTTTAAACAGATGAAAACATCGCTTAAGTATATAATAGATATATATATATAGATTATATATATAATATATATATATATATATAAATATATATATATTTTGTAAACTAATAGATCATTACTGTGGAGTTCTTTATATATTTGGTTCGTGGTGTGCATGGTTGGGAAACGTATTATACCGAATATATTTATACATAGTTAACGAAGAGTACCGTCAAATCAACATTATAGGAATAAGATTATCATAAAAAATGAGGTTTATAACTGATAGAAATAAAATTTTGTGATTCCTGTGTTTCACTGTTTTTTTTTTTAGTTTTTTGGTTTTTCATTTGCTAGCTTAATTGGCTAATAATTAATCATTTGTTGTTGCATAGATGTGTATTATTTTTAACAGTGCAGTGGGATCATATGTGTCATTGACATTACTGTGATGTGTGGCGCATGTGCATTTATTATTTAGGGATCATTAAAGTATTTGTCTCACCGCCACCTTACATGCTTAATTTGAACATTGTTGTATGCATAGATGTTTCCCAAACATACACACACACTACCAAAATATAATATTGAAGTTGATAGTAATGTATTATTTATTTACATGACATTATTTATTATAGGATTAAATTATATAATATATATATATTATATAAATATTTAGGGCAATTTTTTTCTTCAGCTATAAAATATGTTTGTGTACTAAGTGTCTGGGGTAAATATGTGCATGCGGTATATATACAAACCAAATATACAGAATATACACCATGGCAAATAGTTTCTTATACTTTTTGGCCCCTCCTTCATATTAAAATAGGTTTTGATAATCCAAGACTATCAGTAATAGTTAAGCAATTTTCTTCAGCTATTAAAATATGTTTGTACTAAGTGTCTGGGGGTAAATATGTGCATGCGGTAGGTTTACAAATGAATATACTACTGACCTTATTTTAATCCAGTTGACACCACACGTGCTAACGATCTGTACCATTCATGAGACTCCGATTTACTCCCCTCACTTTTGGCCCTCTCACATTGCGAGAGTACTAAAACTTTTATTTTATGAGAATGTATTGGTATAATCACTAGTCAGTATAAAAGTCAATGGGAAGAAAAATATGATCAGATCCAGGATCACTGGAGCTGGATCATAAGATGGTGTTTTACTATGAGGATCTGGGTCATGCTCCACTGATCCACAATGTTGATCCAATCCTGAATCTGCACCCAACTTACTAGTAGTTACGCCTAAACAGTGAAGAAGTTGACACTCTTGCTCCAATTATGGCAGCTAGGCTCTGTGCTAAATATGTGTTAACTTTGGTTAATTTCAGGGAGCATTTGTGAGATTCACTGTAATGTGATCTCACTGTCAGCTCATGACACGTTCCCTTGAAGTACAGTAACCAGATCTGTAACCTGATCTCATTGACCTTTCATGCAATCTACTGCCTGCTATAAAACACTCCTTTTCTACATGGTCTCTTTTTGCCAGTTCTTTACTGTTATTACTATAACCTGGTTTGACCATTTCGCTTTTTTGTTTTTGGCTGATGACTCTCGCACTTCGGATCTCCCTTGCCTCTTGCTTGTTTGCTCGGATATGGAGTTGCCGATCGAGGCTTTCCTTCCATCTGACTTGGAAGACAGCCCTTCGCATTCTCCGATACCAGCAGAGCGCTTGTATTACAAGGATTGGCCTACAAGCAATCTCTTGAAAGTGCTGTTCAATAAGGACATGGCAATACCAGTCGGGTCTGATAGGAGCGCAATGTTCCTGTTGCTATGAAAAGCCATGTCCGCCGAGCCAATCTTCCCTCCACCTCCAGCTGCCCGGACCCGCTCGTCTTGGCACCCCAGCGCTGCAGAGTCTGCCTCACAGGCCCCAGCCCAGCCCTTTGCCTCTGAGCGCTTTGATGACCCGCTCGTCCCCAAGGACGCCTCCGCCCTGCTTGCCAGCCTACACGTACTTATTCTTTGTCAACAATGGCTAACTGCAGCCACTGGTCGAGGCCGTCTCAACCATCAACATCATGCTTAACGCACGAAAAGCAGCTCATCCTGCTTCATCAGATTCTATGCTTCTGCTTTTCTCTCGGTGATGTCATGCACTCTAGCGACGGCTCCATGGCAACCAGCTGCTGATCAAAGCTAAGTGTTTTCAATTCAGTGCTATACAGTACCTTGTCATTATATTACATCTCGCTGCCATACCAGCTAAGTGCTTTCAATCTGTTGCTAGTTTTTGCTGTTTAACCCTTGGTAAATATCAATTGGATTTTCATGCATGTCAGGCTCCCAGCTAGCCTTAGCATTCACGTCAGGCTCCAGCTAGCCTCAGCATTCACATTAAGCTCCAAGCTAGCCTCAGCAGTCATGACAGCCTCCAAGCTAGCCTCAGCATTCACGTCAGGCTCCCAGCTAGCCTCAGCATTCAATATTAGGCTTCCAGCTAGCCTCAGCATTCACGTCAGGATCCCAGCTAGCCTCAGCATTCAATATTAGGCTCCCAGCTAGCCTTATCATTCACATTAGGCTCCCAGCCAGCCTCAGCAGTCATGTCAGGCTCCCAGCTAGCCTCAGCATTCAGGTCAGGCTACCAGCTAGCCTCAGCATTCACGGTAAACTCCCAGCTAGCCTCAGCATTCACGTCAAGCTCCCAGCTAGTCTCAGCATCCATTCCTAATTCCCTCTACCAGAGGCCTAGTTCGTGACTCTGCCCCACCTATGAAGCGGCCTCCAGCACAGCAAAGCATCTAGCAGTGCTCACAAGCACCAGCCATTCTGTCTCACTTTATAGTCTCATTATCCTCCAGCTTTCCCTCCTCAGGTATACGTTCCAGCAATCTATCCTTGTTCCATGATTCTCATTACATTTACCTTCGACGTTCCTTGAAAATTGATCAAGGTTCATCCAAATATATAAAAAAAAAATCAATTTCCAATATGTCCCTATTCTTCCATGCTCAAGTACATTTCTTGCTAGAGCCCTTTCCTTCTGGCAGACCCTCTATTCGTCGATTCTTCCCGAGCAATCATAACAAGACACTGGTTCACTACTTATCTAGCCTCCCTCATATCTTGATGCTCTAGACAAGCGGCCCGCTGCAGCAGCAGCCCCTCCTGTCCCCAGCACTTTAAGCACTTTTCAGCCAGCGGAGGCTGAAGCTCCTCAGTACAATCTAGCCTCAGCTTCCACTACAGCTCGGCCCATAACAGCCATCAGACGCCATTCCGTATCACCCCAACTAAGACGTCAAAATCATTGAGGGTCTCCAGATTCCACCATTTCATGGCAGCTGCAGTCTCTCACCTTCTGCAACCTCCTCTGTTCTACCATTTAATAATGGATTAAATGCATCCCTTTCTAGACTGCTACAATCTGCCCAGGATTATATGTCTGCAGCACTGGCTCCTGCTACCAATTCATCATATTTTACTGCATGGAATGCATACTCTCAATTCTGTGATAAGCAGCAGATAATCCCGGTGCAGTTCAACGAAACTGGGATCCTGA